>NW_027642955.1:0-77500 GCF_032717465.1 Coenobita brevimanus
AAAAAGCCTTTGTTGGCAATTGATGTCGATAAGAGAGATCCGCTCTGCTGGCTGTAAACATGAATACCGTATGTACTGTACCTGATGGAGTCAACACTGAGCTACCGTACAGTTTTGCCCTAGCATGATTATTTCCCTCTTCCATGTTTGTCAGATACTGAAGAGAGAGAAGCATCCTGATGCCATGCTCTTCTCTGAAAACCAGTTTGGATTTAGGCAGGGTAGAACTGTTCATGATTAGCCTGTTTGCTCGTGGACAATGATGTAACTTTTTGGCAACTGTCTGGATGTGTTGTTGATGTGATACTATTTGATTTTAGCACTGCATGACTGTCAACCATTCTGGACCTATGAAACTAAGTTCATTGGGTATCAGTGGTCCTCAAAAAAAAAAAAAAAAAAAAAAAAAAATGCTTTAAGAAATAAGAATCTTCAAAGACTTGGCTACAAATTTTCTCCATGTAGGAAAGTGTGTATAAATTGCAAGGTGATAGGAAATAGTATCATAATTATGTTTTTCTAACAGTGTAATGATTGCTTTGTACGTCATATCATGCATGAAATTACCTGTGTCTCTAGTATGAGCTTTAATTAGTCTGTTCATTACGGATCACTGATGAAATGAAACTCGTAATGCATTAAAACATTTTATATAATACAGACTTACAAACAAGAGGGTAGAGGCCTCCACCATTTATGGCTCAGGGCCTCTGCAGCGCTAAATGCCGCCCTGGTATCTGATGTTCTCTGTCAAAGGCAGCCGAGGTGGTTGACATCTACGCATTCTCCTATCCACTGCATTAATTACATCAGCCAGGTAAATAAACAGATTAACAAGACAGATCCTCTTTGCTCCTGAAATCCTGTAATGATATATACAGGTATCGTTTCTAATTATGGGTGCTGATCAGCTTAGTCAGGTCAGGTGCGGAGTAAGGGGATGGGTCTGTTATGGATGTGGCAGGGGTAAATCAGTTCTTAGGTTGTCGGGCCCTGCTGTGGATGTCATCAGATTGCATTGCGCAGTTGACCCTTGTGCGGTGTGATGCGGTGAGAGATCACTCGTTCTCCCCTTTGGGGCTACAAGATGCGAATGAATGTGTTTGAATGGGATGAGTAAATGGAGAGTGAGTCGTCCTGTCTCGGCTACCTCCCTTTCCTTGGGGAAGCAGCCTAGGTATATAGATAGATAGATAGATAGCATCACTTTCTAGTGTCTCCATCACCCCTAACTGCTATGCTTGTCAATGATGCAGGTCTGTAGTTGAACTTGGATATTTATATTGCCTTTCGTAAAAAGAGAATAACATTTGCCACTGACTCAGTGGTTTCCATTTAGAATATGCATCATTTACATGAACTCTCTGCATTCTTCATGTCCAAATATTATATAATCAGCTGGAAAAAGCTACTATTCTAAAGCTTTCTATCTTGAAAGGAACGTTATGTTGAAAGTTGTCCAAGGCTCTCATTAAAAGTCAAAACATATCACATCCACATGTGTCCACCACTCTTAGTAACTGCAGAGCTGTAGGTCTGTGTGATACGAAGTCTTGCTGTTCATTAGTGATGGGAGAAATGGAGTTCCCCCGAGCTAAGCCCTGTATTGGACTATATAGCCCCGCTAGGTATTACAGGAGTGGAGCTACCTCCTGGCACGGCAGCTCGGGCGAGGCTCGAACTTTGCAATCCCCCGATCACAAGTCCAGCGCGCTACCACTGTGCTACCGGGCCCCCTGTTCATTAGTGATATGTTTGACCTGGAAAATGATTTCATTATTGCCTCGGTTTTCACACGGAAAGTTTGCAATCAATGCTCGTTCCAATGACTGGTTAAAGTTACTTCACAGTGAGTGTAGACTGATTGAAATGCTCATTGTTGGAAGGGTATACAGAGCACATATACATTTTTTCTTTTAAGGACACCAATACAGTAAAAACAAACGTACATCAGTTTCTTCCAGTACTGGTAGTGATCTTCCCTCTCTTTTTGGGTCCGCATTCGGTCATGTTTATCTGCATTGTTCAAAACGTTTATTATTACCTGCTACATTTTTTTGTGTCGTTAAAGAGTGATGCACATACCTGTACAATGGTTTCTGCAGCCAGTGTTTTGAATTCCTTGGGTCGTGTTTATAATTCTGTCCTAAGGTTGAGATTGGCTGACTCCGTCAGCGCAAGTTGATTGATTAAATTATTTATAGTTCTAAAAGGTACACAGTGCTTATACAACAAAAGAAATGTTTTTGTTTTTTCACCACACTGTATTTCTTACTGTAACTTAATGAAAGATAATGTACACTTCGTATCAACTGAATATTTGTGCAGTACTTCAAGGTTAATTATGGCCCCGAATGCCACCCTAGAGAAATCTCGAGCTACGATTGTCATGTTTCCAGCCTACATGTTTTGTTTCTTTTCGAAAATTATGCACAATATGATTGGTCGCTATTGACTTTGCTAAAGGAATAATGGTGTTTATTTTCTTATGGTCATCTTTTTTTCAAACCATAATGCAGAAAACGAAACTCATAGAAAAAACGGAGTAATTTAAATAAGGGCAACAGTAGCTCCACCTCAGTCTTCACCGAACGATCTGTGAGGTACAACGTACGAGAAATTTTTCTCTATTCTTTCGCTTGTAATTTGTTTTATACATTGACTTTATTATTTGTAAAACAAATTACTAAATTACTCTACTTTTCACACTGAATTCATGATGTCATTGTACTGTGTGCCTCTGACTTGGACAAATTTGACGGGGAAACCCAAACTCAGTGTTAACATCGAGATTCAAAATGTGTGCGTATCTTTCATAGTAGACACCGGGGCTGAGGTTAATTTGATCACAGTTGAGGCTATTCACCACTATGGCTTAGTGGACGCCTTTTATCCCTTGGACAAAAAGTTTGGCGAAATTCCATGCAAGAAAAATGTGGAAGTTGTGTTGGAATCGGTGAGCAGGCCAGTGAAAGTTGTACTGGATCTGATGGCAGATGGGCGGGTTGATGCGCCCTATGCAGTTTTAGGAATGAGTTTTTTAAAGTCGTGCAGTTGTAGTCTAAACACCTGTGAGTCTTGCCCAGTGATGACATTCAGGGTGCCGGAGGTGAAACCCGAATTCAGTATCCGTCGGTTTAGAAAAACAGTCAGAATTAATGATAAAGTGTTTCGAGATGTGAAGATCGATACTGGTGCCTACTTCAATTTACTACTAATAAATGAGGCCAGGAGACTTGGCCTGAAGGTAGATGTTGTAGAGCCGCCCATACCGCGGTACTTCCCCTTCAGCCAAGAGTTGTATCAAGTGGTTTCCTGCGTTAGGAATGTTCCTGTCCAAGTTGAGGGTAAGACCCTCAATGTAGACTTTCATTTGTTTCCTGGTGAATATATTTTGTTGGGTGTAAGTGGTATTAAGGATCAGACATTTTCTTTTACCCCGGGTCTTGCTTTCAGAGCCAGGTGTCACTGGATCAGATGGAAATCCAGCTTTTCTGGATCGGGGTGAATCCCAAACTTTTGATGACGACAGATCATGACATTTTTCTTCTCTTAGTTACTACTTACAGTTTTTAACTCACTTGTGACAACTCCTTGAAGTTTGCTTGCTATTTGTGGTGTTAGCCTCACTGCTGACACCTTCCTGATGTTGACTATTTTGTATTCACTGACTGCCTGTGGTTTTTAGTGGAAAATGGATCACCTTCATAGGAGGATATGCTTAACCCGCCACATATTTCCCCCTACTTGCACATTTGTCTTCTGTATCTGGCCTCATGGTTTTTGCGAGGTCATGTCACTCCATGGTGTATCTGGCACCTTGTTTTTGGTGGCAGTCGTGGCTCTCCTAATGTTTCACGGGCACCATTTTTGAGGGGTCATCTCTCCTTGTGTATTTTTCACCACCCCACTTTTTCTGGGGGGAGAGGGTGGGGTTCGCCTGTGTCTTCGTTGTCACTGGAGCAATTTTGTTAGTGTTTTCTGTTTGTGTGTGACTCCATAAACTCTCGTCAAGAAATGGGATTAAAAGGTTCCAGTTGCAAACATTATCTGAATCATTACAGTAGTTTCACCCCATACTTTTTTTCATGAATTTTTTTTTTTTTAATGTGATTTGATTCTTATGTTGTCCTCATCCTGAATTCACCTGGTTAATGACCCCATATCAGTCAGCCAGGCTATAATGAGGATGGGTTCAAAAGTAAAGGGTACCACAAATCCACAGGTATGGCGGTCCACAGCAAACTAGGCTGTGTTGTGGACTGAGTTGTATACCCCTAGTACAACATGACATTAAATTGTACTCACAGATGCTCAGAAGCTATTGACAAGCGAACTTCTGGAAGAGGATTTCAACCTGTGTGTCCAGCTCATTTCAGTTTTCGATTTACAGATTGAGATCTGTTTTAATGGTGAAGTTTGGATTGACGTATTTAATGGAATCTTTATACTGTAGTTACCCATATGTATCTGTGCCTGTCTCTCCATTGTTTGTTAAGTTTCTTTTTAAAATCATATCCATACAGTATTTGACTGCACTGTGTGTGATGAGAGGTCATTCAATTTGCTCACTATTCGACTGCAGAGACAGTACTTCCCTATATCGAATTTTGTCATTTCCTTAAAACTAATAATTCCTAAGATGATTGCACAGTGGTGTCATGGTGATATCTTGGAAGTATATTGCAGTGAACAAGGAAACCAGAGCTCCATCACCACCACCTGCCTCTTTTACGGGCAATATTATGTATATGAGTGTTTTTGTCATATTTATAAAGAAAAGTACTGGTGATATATATATATATATATATATATATATTATATATATATATATATATATTATATATATATATATATATATTATATATATATTATATATATATATATATATATATTATATATATATATATATATATATATATACACACGCAAGAATCTCAAGTTAATCAGACTGGTCAAGTTTTGAAAGTTGAAAAAAAAAAAATAAATAAATGATTAAACCATTCTCCTATAGCACTTGAAACTGCTTGGCAGTGATGGAAGGGCTGAAGAGGAATCCAGGGTAGTTTTGCAGAACCTTCACAGGCTCTGGCTTACATACTATATCTTCCGTCAAAAAAGGTACCACAACCATTGTTATACATTTTAACAATTGAATATGAAGTGCTTAACAAAATTCAGTCTTCCTCTAAGCCACATCATGCATACATAAGAGAGAAGAACGCAGTTGCACTAACAGTTGGTCCCCAGAAGTTGGACAGCGGTGACTTAATAGGGAGACTCTACCCATGGAAGATCACTGTTGATTATTTTTCAGTGTATATCAAGGTATTTTATAGCACAGGACATCACCTTTCAGGATGTATTTCAGTTTTGGTTTCATTATTCTGAGTAAAAAGCCTTTGTTGGCAGTTGATGTCGATAAGAGATCCGCTCTGCTGGCTGTAAACATGAATACCGTATGTACTGTACCTGATGGAGTCAACACTGAGCTACCGTATAGTTTTGCCCTAGCATGGTTATTTCCCTCATCCATGTTTGTCAGATACTGAAGAGAGAAGCATCACCAGTGCTGTACTCTTCTCTGAAAACCAGTTTTGATTTAGGCAGGGTAGAACTGTTCATGATTGGCTGTTTGCTCGTGGACAGTGATGTAACTTTTGGCAACTGACTGGATGTGTTGTTGATGTGATACTATTTTATTTTATCACTGCATGACTGTAAACCATTCTGGACCTATGAAACTAAGTTCATTGGGTATCATTGGTCCTCAAAAAAAAAAAAAAAAAAAAAAAAATGCTTTAAGAAATAAGAATCTTCAAAGACTTGGCTACAAATTTTCTCCATGTAGGAAAGTGTGTATAAAGTACAAGGTGATAGGAAATGTGTAAAATGATGTTTTTCTAACAGTGTAATGATTGCTTTGTACGTCATATCATGCATGAAATTACCTGTGTCTCTAGTATGAACTACATTGAGTCTGTTCGTACGGATCACTGATGAAATGAAACTCGTAATGCATTAAAACATTTTATATAATACAGACTTACAAACAAGAGGGTAGAGGCCTCCACCATTTGCTGGCTCAGGGCCTCTGCAGCGCTAAATGCCGCCCTGGTATCTGATGTTCTCTGTCAAAGGCAGCCGAGGTAGTTGACATCTACGCATTCTCCTGTCCACTGCATTAATTACATCAGCCAGGTAAATAAACAGATTAACAAGACAGATCCTCTTGCTCCTGAAATCCTGTAATGATATATACAGGTATCGTTTCTAATTATGGGTGCTGATCAGCTAGTCAGGTCAGGTGCGGGTAAGGGGATGGGTCTGTTATGATGTGGCAGGGGTAAATCAGTTCTGCTGTCGGGCCCTGCTGTGGATGTCACTGATTGCATTGCGCAGTTGACCCTTGTGCGGTGTGATGCGGTGAGGATCTGTCCGTTCTTCCCTTTGGGGCTAAGATGCGAATGAATGTGTTTGAATGGATGAGTAAATGGAGAGTGAGTCGTCCTGTCTCGGTTACGTTCTTGTCCTGGGGGGATGCAGCCTAGGTATATAGATAGATAGCATCACTTTCTAGTGTCTCCATCACCCTAACTGCTATGCTTGTCAATGATGCAGGTCTGTAGTTGACTTGGATATTTATATTGCCTTTCGTAAAAAGAGAATAACATTTGCCACTGATCAGTGGTTTCCATTTAGAATATGCATCATTTACAAGAACTCTCTGCATTCTGCATGTCAAATATTATGTAATCAGCTGAAAAAGCTACTATTCTAAAGCTTTCTATCTTGAAAGGAACGTTATGTTGAAAGTTGTCCAAGGCCTTCATAAAGTCAAAACATATCACATCCATGTGTCCACCACTCTTAGTAACTGCAGAGCTGTAGGTCTGTGTGATACGAAGCCTTGCTGTTCATTAGTGATGGGAGAAATGGAGTTCCCCCGAGCTAAGCCCTGTATTGGACTATATAGCCCCGCTAGGGTTACAGGAGGGAGCTACCCCTCCCGGCACGGCAGCCCGGGCGAGGCTCGAACTTGCAATCCCCCGATCACAAGTCCAGCGCGCTACCACTGTGCTACCGGGCCCCCCGTTCATTAGTGATATGTTTGACCTGGAAAATGATTTATTATTGCCTCGGTTTTCACACGGAAAGTTTGCAATCAATGCTCGTTCCAATGACTGGTTAAAGTTACTTCACAGTGAGTGTAGACTGATTGAAATGCTCATTGTTGGAAGGGTATACAGTACAGAGCACATATACATTTTTTCTTTTAAGGACACCAATACAGTAAAAAAAAACGTACATCAGTTTCTTCCAGTACTGGTAGTGATCTTCCCTCTCTTTTTGGGTCCGCATTCGGTCATGTTTATCTGCATTGTTCAAAACGTTTATTATTACCTGCTACATTTTTTTGTGTCGTTAAAGAGTGATGCACATACCTGTACAATGGTTTCTGCAGCCAGTGTTTTGAATTCCTTGGGTCGTGTTTATAATTCTGTCCTAAGGTTGAGATTGGATGACTCCGTCATGTTGATTGATTAAATTATTTATAGTTCTAAAAGGTACACAGTGCTTATACAACAAAAGAAATGTTTTTGTTTTTTTCTCACCACACTGTATTTCTTATTGTAACTTAATGAAAGATAATGTACACTTGTATCAACTGAATATTTGTGCAGTACTTCAAGGTTAATTATGGCTGAATGCCACCCTAGAGAAATCTCGAGCTACGATTGTCATTTCCAGCCTACATGTTTTGTTTCTTTTCGAAAATTATGCACAATATGATTGGTCGCTATTGACTTTACAAAGGAATAATGGTGTTTATTTTCTTATGGTCATCTTTTCAAACCTAATGCAGAAAACGAAACTCATAGAAAACGGAGTAATTTAAATAAGGGCCAACAGTAGCTCCACCTCACACACACCACAAAACCAGTCAGGAGACAGGACGTGTGTGCTGGGCATTCCCCAGGTCCTGTTCTCCCCACTTACTCTTTTTTAATCAGCCCATACACCACTGACCGGGCTAATGTATGGCCCGGCCTGCACTATGTGCGCAGGGAATCTTTCAAAAAAAAAAAAGCTCCACCTCAGTCTTCACCGAACGATCTGTGAGGTACAACGTACGAGAAATTTTTCTCTATTCTTTCGCTTGTAATTTGTTTTATACATTGACTTTATTATTTGTAAAACAAATTACTAAATTACTCTATTTTTCACACTGAATTCATGATGTCATTGTACTGTGTGCCTCTGACTTGGACAAATTTGACGGGGAAACCCAAACTCAGTGTTAACATCAAGATTCAAAATGTGTGCGTACCTTTCATAGTAGACACAGGGGCTGAGGTTAATTTGATCACAGTTGAGGCTATTCACCACTATGGCTTAGTGGACGCCTTTTATCCCTTGGACAAAAAGTTTGGCGAAATTCCATGCAAGAAAAATGTGGAAGTTGTGTTGGAATCGGTGAGCGGGCCAGTGAAAGTTGTACTGGATCTGATGGCAGATGGGCGGGTTGATGCGCCCTATGCAGTTTTAGGAATGAGTTTTTTAAAGTCGTGCAGTTGTAGTCTAAACACCTGTGAGTCTTGCCCAGTGATGACATTCAGGGTGCCGGAGGTGAAACCCGAATTCAGTATCCGTCGGTTTAGAAAAACAGTCAGAATTAATGATAAAGTGTTTCGAGATGTGAAGATCGATACTGGTGCCTACTTCAATTTACTACCAATAGATGAGGCCAGGAGACTTGGCCTGAAGGTAGATGTTGTAGAGCCGCCCATACCGCGGTACTTCCCCTTCAGCCAAGAGTTGTATCAAGTGGTTTCCTGCGTTAGGAATGTTCCTGTCCAAGTTGAGGGTAAGACCCTCAATGTAGACTTTCATTTGTTTCCTGGTGAATATATTTTGTTGGGTGTAAGTGGTATTAAGGATCAGACATTTTCTTTTACCCCGGGTCTTGCTTTCAGAGCCAGGTGTCACTGGATCAGATGGAAATCCAGCTTTTCTGGATCGGGGTGAATCCCAAACTTTTGATGACGACAGATCATGACATTTTTCTTCTCTTAGTTACTACTTACAGTTTTTAACTCACTTGTGACAACTCCTTGAAGTTTGCTTGCTATTTGTGGTGTTAGCCTCACTGCTGACACCTTCCTGATGTTGACTATTTTGTATTCACTGACTGCTTGTGGTTTTTAGTGGAAAATGGATCACCTCCATAGGAGGATATGCTTAACCCGCCACATATTTCCCCCTACTTGCACATTTGTCTTCTGTATCTGGCCTCATGGTTTTTGCGAGGTCATGTCACTCCATGGCGTATCTGGCACCTTGTTTTTGGTGGGAGTCATGGTTCTCCTAATGTTTCACGGGCACCATTTTTGAGGGGTCATCTCTCCTTGTGTATTTTTCACCACCCCACTTTTTCTGGGGGGAGAGGGTGGGGTTCGCCTGTGTCTTCGTTGTCACTGGAGCAATTTTGTTAGTGTTTTCTGTTTGTGTGTGACTCCATAAACTCTCGTCAAGAAATGGGATTAAAAGGTTCCAGTTGCAAACATTATCTGAATCATTACAGTAGTTTCACCCCATACTTTTTTTCATGATTTTTTTTTTTTTTTAATGTGATTTGATTCTTTTGTTGTCCTCATCCTGAATTCACCTGGTTAATGACCCCATATCAGTCAGCCAGGCTATAATGAGGATGGGTTCAAAAGTAAAGGGTACCACAAATCCACAGGTATGGCGGTCCACAGCAAACTAGGCTGTGTTGTGGACTTGAGTTGTATACCCCTAGTACAACATGACATTAAATTGTACTCACAGATGCTCAGAAGCTATTGACAAGCGAACTTCTGGAAGAGGATTTCAACCTGTGTGTCCAGCTCATTTCAGTTTTCGATTTACAGATTGAGATCTGTTTTAATGGTGAAGTTTGGATTGACGTATTTAATGGAATCTTTATACTGTAGTTACCCATATGTATCTGTGCCTGTCTCTCCATTGTTTGTTAAGTTTCTTTTTAAAATCATATCCATACAGTATTTGACTGCACTGTGTGTGATGAGAGGTCATTCAATTTGCTCACTATTCGACTGCAGAGACAGTACTTCCCTATATCGAATTTTGTCATTTCCTTAAAACTAATAATTCCTAAGATGATTGCACAGTGGTGTCATGGTGATATCTTGGAAGTATATTGCAGTGAACAAGGAAACCAGAGCTCCATCACCACCACCTGCCTCTTTTACGGGCAATATTATGTATATGAGTGTTTTTGTCATATTTATAAAGAAAAGTACTGGTGATATATATATATATATATATATATATATATATATATATATATATATACACGCAAGAATCTCAGGTTAATCAGACTGGTCAAGTTTTGAAAGTTGAAAAAAAAAATAAATAAATGATTAAACCATTCTCCTATAGCACTTGAAACTGCTTGGCAGTGATGGAAGGGCTGAAGAGGAATCCAGGGTAGTTTTGCAGAACCTTCACAGGCTCTGGCTTACATACTATATCTTCCGTCAAAAAAGGTACCACAACCATTGTTATACATTTTAACAATTGAATATGAAGTGCTTAACAAAATTCAGTCTTCCTCTAAGCCACATCATGCATACATAAGAGAGAAGAACGCAGTTGCACTAACAGTTGGTCCCCAGAAGTTGGACAGCGGTGACTTAATAGGAAGACTCTACCCATGGAAGATCACTGTTGATTATTTTTCAGTGTATATCAAGGTATGTTATAGCACAGGACATCACCTTTCAGGATGTATTTCAGTTTTGGTTTCATTATTCTGAGTAAAAAGCCTTTGTTGGCAGTTGATGTCGATAAGAGATCCGCTCTGCTGGCTGTAAACATGAATACCGTATGTACTGTACCTGATGGAGTCAACACTGAGCTACCGTACAGTTTTGCCCTAGCATGGTTATTTCCCTCTTCCATGTTTGTCAGATACTGAAGAGAGAAGCATCACCAGTGCTGTACTCTTCTCTGAAAACCAGTTTTGATTTAGGCAGGGTAGAACTGTTCATGATTGGCCGTTTGCTCGTGGACAGTGATGTAACTTTTTGGCAACTGTCTGGATGTGTTGTTGATGTGATACTATTTGATTTTAGCACTGCATGACTGTCAACCATTCTGGACCTATGAAACTAAGTTCATTGGGTATCAGTGGTCCTCAAAAAAAAAAAAAAAAAAAAAAAAAAATGCTTTAAGAAATAAGAATCTTCAAAGACTTGGCTACAAATTTTCTCCATGTAGGAAAGTGTGTATAAAGTACAAGGTGATAGGAAATGTGTAAAATGATGTTTTTCTAACAGTGTAATGATTGCTTTGTACGTCATATCATGCATGAAATTACCTGTGTCTCTAGTATGAACTACATTGAGTCTGTTCGTACGGATCACTGATGAAATGAAACTCGTAATGCATTAAAACATTTTATATAATACAGACTTACAAACAAGAGGGTAGAGGCCTCCACCATTTGCTGGCTCAGGGCCTCTGCAGCGCTAAATGCCGCCCTGGTATCTGATGTTCTCTGTCAAAGGCAGCCGAGGTAGTTGACATCTACGCATTCTCCTGTCCACTGCATTAATTTACTTGTATTACTCTGCCGTGAAAATTAGATATGGCATTGGAGATAACTTAGAGGTGAGCATTTCTAGTGAGTATTCGTGTTTCGTGATTGTAAAGGGCGACAAAGTCCGAGCAGACGCTCAAGAAGGCTGGCTTCGTGAGTATCCTGGCCCACTTCCATAACTTTACCACTAGCATCTGATTTACGTGCATAATTCTGCTTGTTAATATTAAATAAGTTGATAGAGATTACTAGGGTATAGGTATGTGAAGGAAATATTCGTGTTTTGAGATGGTTGTGGAATGGTGGTGTAAATGGAAGAACAGACGCCGAAGAGAGCCAGCTTAGGTATCCTGCTCTGATTCGTGTTTCGGCAGCTTCCATCTAATTTACTGACATAATTCTACTCACTAATGTTAGATAGAGATTAGTAGTGTGTACGTGTGTGGTGGAAAGTGGGTGTATTGAGGTATTTGGCATTCTTGTGAGAGCAGACGTTGAAGATGGCTGGCGTAGTAAGTATCCTGCTCTGCCTCCACATTTTCCTTACTAACAACAAATTTCCCCACTTAATTCTGCTTACTGTTGTTATGCAAGGTAATGGAGGTAAATAAGTGTAGTTTGGTGGCAGAATATTGTTGTTTGCAGATATTTAAAGGATGTCGGGTTTTTTCGTGTCCTTGCCGACATTTTGTAAACATTCTGCCCCCGACATTTTTGTATTGTTCGTATGTTATGCATTTCCGTCGATTTATTGGTTGTTGTCGTTGTTTGTATTATGATGTGGGTTTGGGGGTATTTTTTGAAGCGGATACCACGTAAATAGCTCCTTCAAGCCGATAACGTGTTGGAGGGGGACGCCTGCAGGTGGTGGCACTGATATAAGCACGCCAGTACCACTATTAATATATACGTTGCTCAATCCTTACCCCGTGACAGCAGTCTGTGGCACTGCAGAGAGGTAAGTACATCCTTCAGTCCACCGGGTTCACGTTTAGATGAGTAGGGAGTCACAGTAACACTTTTACTAGTCTACTGACCATCTTATCTTTGTACGTTTAGCCATGTGGAGAGGGTGGAGAACGAGAGACTAACGAGGAGAGTGTATGAATGAGGTGGGGAGGCCGAGGCTGAGCTAGAGGGATGGAATGAACAGGTATATGAGAGAGGGATGTGTGACCTGGGAGCAGGGCAGCGAAATGGCAGGGGACGGCAACGTGGAGGCGATTTGTTTGTGGCCACCTTTTACGGGATTAAGGCGTCTGGCGACAGATAGACGTTTAGGTCAACATGGAGTCACACTAACACTTTACTACTGCCACCTGCTGACCATTCTGACTTTATTTTTACCTTTATTTAGCAAAGTACAAGGGTTTTGGAAGTGGAAGGGTTAGACACAGCCTGCATGCAGCCCCACACTACCATGGAGTCTCCTAAGCGGAATAACATCGGTTACTGATACAAAGAATAAAGCTGGAATTTGTACTCTAACTTGGACCACACTCTTGGCCTTTGAAGCTTATTTCACAGCTCAGTGCCAGAAAAAGACAATACTGCGGCTCCACATCATATCCATACCACATCTTCGTGACTAGCATCGTATTCTAAAGCTGTTCTCTACAACTGCGGCCCAACAGCGCCCTTTTCATAGCACTTCCTCATGACTAATATCGTATTGTGATGGTAATCTCTAAACGCACAGTTCACGAGGAAGAGATAGCAGTTATAGGCCAAGTTAGTAAAAGCAGTATAATTATGAGGTCAGATTAAAGAAGCACATAACATAATGGTTAAATAAAGAAAAATCAATCTGTTGATGTATTTCCTTGGACGATTTTTTGTGTCATTCTTGCCACCTGGAGACAGTTTTGTGAAGATCTGGGGCAATAGGTGATAAGGGGGTGATGGCGACCCAGGCTGCTGGCCTGAATACATTGCAATATGTCACGTTGTTGAAGGGGTGAAGGCAACCTGACAGGTACACGTGGTAACTGCACCAAAGTTACCTGGTCTGCTGTTTATCATCTTAGCACCGTATCCTTAGTTTAGAAGGTTTTCTTAGCACCTCTTCCTTAGCGAATTAGTTTGCATATTGCACTTTACTACCGGGTATTGTGTTGTATGTTAATCCTGCCTTTTCATTATCCACATAAACAGCAAAATAACCTGCAAAGAGGCAACTTAGTAGCCATGTTTGCGGCTATTTAGGGGGAGGGGGGATCAGAGGCTGGGGCGGGGTGTGGCCCGGGGGTTTGTAGGGTTTGTGGTATTGTTCATACCTGTTTGGTGTGAACCACACCTGCGTATAATGAGGCCACACGGGATTTGTACACTGATTGGTAGTCTACCCCAATATGAACAATTTCTCTAGGAGACGGAGAGAGAGAGAGAGAGAGAGAGAATAACGAACTTAAGGGGGTGTAATTGGGAATGATAAGAATTGATAGGTCATAAAGGGAACTGTGGGCTTAAAATTGGATGAGGATAATACTGGTATTCACAAAAAATCTTGTACAACAGTTAGGCAAATTGCTCTCAGCACTGCTGGGTTGGGGCAGAAATAACAAAGTCTGGGCAACGTGACTGTGTACTCTAATATTTCACTGAAGTTTTGTGGCCTGTGTGAAAATAGTGTGGTGCATTTATAACGCTGCTCTGCTACTCCACCTGGCTGGTTCTTGTGTGTTGTAACGACGGCTCAGTGTTGTCAGTGTCTGTTGTGTATCATGTACTGGGTATTCATTTCCTACTGCCACTGCTACACACACACACACATACACACACACACGCCAATATATCATGTACCGGGTATTAATTTCCTACTGTCACTGCTACATCCACACACACACACACAGCTGTGCCCACAACACATCAGATATTGCAGGGGAGTGTCTTGTGAAGCTCTGTTTACATACTGCCTTGTACAACAATTTTGGCCCCTCTTGGACTCTTCATGGGGTACAGGCTCAACATGTGGTGTATTTTCTTTGATAATAACAAGAGTAATATTGGTCACTTTCTCCCCCCACCTGCAACTAATTGTTCCTTTCACTTGCAGGTACGATGTTACTTGTTACTAGTGCGTTACTTGGGTTACTTGCAAGATGGCAACATGAATACAGAGTCAGGCAGCGGTACGTGGCAGCCTAAGTTACAGAGAACCAGTGGCCCCAGTGTAATGGCTTTCGAATTAAGGTGAGTCTTTTAGCCTTCTTAGTGCACTGACACCTTAATTTAGTCTGGCAGGCTCCAAGTGATTTTAGTCGGTAGGTACCTACATGAAAATTAGTGTTTGAGTGTGGTGTGTTCTCAGTCCAGGTCAGCTTCTTCTTTGCCACTTCACTCCGATGATGTCTTGGTTTATTCTTGCCATCTCCAGGTCATTTTATTCAACTTAGACCGAAAATTTATGTCCCTAAGTGCTGTGTCTTGGTATGTTAAGCTGAGGTCTTTCTGACCTCTGTTGAGAATGGCAAGCATAGGACATAAACAGTATACAGTGTTTTTCTTGACACAAGTCAAGAGTGAGAGCAGTGGAAATGAGTTATTTAAGAGGAGCCTGTGGAGTCACATGGAGAGACAGGCTGACGAATGAGGATTTAAAGGAGCGTTGTGGTGTGGATGTGAATGTGATAGGAAGCGTTAGGAGGAACACACTGAAGTGGTTTGGCCATGTGGAGAGGATGGAGGGTGAGAGACTGACGAAGAGAGTGTATGTGAGTGAGGTGGAGGGGGGAAGAGGGAGGGGGAGGCCGAGGATGAGATGGAGGGATGGGGTGGAGAGGTATATGAGTGAGGAGGGTGTGAGTTGGGAGCGGGGTAGTGAAATGGCGGGGGACAGGGCGACGTGGAGGCGATTTGTTTGTGGCCACCCCAAACGGGATTGAGGCGTCTGGCAATAGATAGATAGATAGTATTTTTCATTTTGTCACCGCCATTAACTTCTGAGAGGATGTTCACCCCTGAAGCTGGGGATTTTAAAGTTGGTGGTACATCCGCATGAGGCTGTTGTGGGGCAAACTAGGTCTTTCATGAAACACTTATATTCTTACAAAATAGTCAAACAAAATGCCTCTCCATGTTTGTATCAGTTTAAGTCCATCCACCCTTGTTAGACTACACCTGGCCATCACCAAGCTGATAGGGGTTGGGAATCTTGGCAAGTTAGAACAAATGTTGTTAAGTCACATGGATGTCAGGCGAGAAGAATACACTAATTCCTTGTTATATGTTCCCTTTGTCCAGTCTTATTTGTTGTACACTTCTTGAATCCAGTGCCATATTGTCAGTGTTATTCTTGTCATCTTTACACCACTGTGTACTTTAAGACAGCATTAACCCCTTCAATCCAGTGACATATTGTCAGTGTTATTCTTGTCATCTTTACACCACTGTGTACTTTAAGACAGTATTAACCCCTTCAATCCATTGTACAGCATTAACCCCTTCAATCCATTGTACAGCATTAACCCCTTCAATCCATTGTACAGCATTAACCCCTTCAATCCATTGTACAGCATTAACCCCTTCAGTCCATTGTACAGCATTAACCCCTTCAATCCATTGTACAGCATTAACCCCTTCAATCCATTGTACAGCATTAACCCCTTCAGTCCATTGTACAGCATTAACCCCTTCAGTCCATTGTACAGCATTAACCCCTTCAATCCATTGTACAGCATTAACCCCTTCAATCCATTGTACAACATTAACCCCTTCAGTCCATTGTACAGCATTAACCCCTTCAGTCCATTGTACAGCATTAACCCCTTCAGTCCATTGTACAGCATTAACCCCTTCAGTCCATTGTACAGCATTAACCCCTTCAGTCCATTGTACAGCATTAACCCCTTCAATCCATTGTACAGCATTAACCCCTTCAGTCCATTGTACAGCATTAACCCCTTCAGTCCATTGTACAGCATTAACCCCTTCAATCCATTGTACAGCATTAACCCCTTCAGTCCATTGTACAGCATTAACCCCTTCAGTCCATTGTACAGCATTAACCCCTTCAGTCCATTGTACAGCATTAACCCCTTCAGTCCATTGTACAGCATTAACCCCTTCAATCCATTGTACAGCATTAACCCCTTCAATCCATTGTACAGCATTAACCCCTTCAGTCCATTGTACAGCATTAACCCCTTCAATCCATTGTACAGCATTAACCCCTTCAGTCCATTGTACAGCATTAACCCCTTCAGTCCATTGTACAGCATTAACCCCTTCAGTCCATTGTACAGCATTAACCCCTTCAATCCATTGTACAGCATTAACCCCTTCAATCCATTGTACAGCATTAACCCCTTCAGTCCATTGTACAGCATTAACCCCTTCAATCCATTGTACAGCATTAACCCCTTCAGTCCATTGTACAGCATTAACCCCTTCAGTCCATTGTACAGCATTAACCCCTTCAGTCCATTGTACAGCATTAACCCCTTCAGTCCATTGTACAGCATTAACCCCTTCAGTCCATTGTACAGCATTAACCCCTTCAATCCATTGTACAGCATTAACCCCTTCAATCCATTGTACAGCATTAACCCCTTCAATCCATTGTACAGCATTAACCCCTTCAATCCATTGTACAGCATTAACCCCTTCAATCCATTGTACAGCATTAACCCCTTCAATCCATTGTACAGCATTAACCCCTTCAGTCCATTGTACAGCATTAACCCCTTCAATCCATTGTACAGCATTAACCCCTTCAATCCATTGTACAGCATTAACCCCTTCAATCCATTGTACAGCATTAACCCCTTCAATCCATTGTACAGCATTAACCCCTTCAATCCATTGTACAGCATTAACCCCTTCAATCCATTGTACAGCATTAACCCCTTCAATCCATTGTACAGCATTAACCCCTTCAATCCATTGTACAGCATTAACCCCTTCAATCCATTGTACAGCATTAACCCCTTCAGTCCATTGTACAGCATTAACCCCTTCAGTCCATTGTACAGCATTAACCCCTTCAATCCATTGTACAGCATTAACCCCTTCAATCCATTGTACAGCATTAACCCCTTCAATCCATTGTACAGCATTAACCCCTTCAGTCCATTGATGTAGTTAACATTTTGTTCTTGGTATCTCTGGACCACTTTATTCAGTTTAAAACTACTCGTGAACAGTTGTTTAGTAACCCTGATCTGTCTGGTTGAGCAGACCTATCAATCGCAAGCAAGCAGCTCCCCCTGCAGGTCCGTGCCATGCAGTGAACCAGTGTTTCCTTGCAGTGGACAGCACCTTGCCACTGCCAGGTGCTGGCAAGAGTATGGAGGTTGGGTTGCCAGACGGAATTTGCATCAGCATCGAGTAACAGGGACGCCATAGTAGGCTGCACATCATGCTGCTGTTTGGTGTTATGGTTACCACCCAGCGTTGTACAGTAAAGGGTTGCCAGTGTTACGCCATAGTAGGCTGCACATCATGCTGCTGTTTGGTGTTATGGTTACCACCCAGCGTTGTACAGTAAAGGGTTGCCAGTGTTACGCCATAGTAGGCTGCACATCATGCTGCTGTTTGGTGTTATGGTTACCACCCAGCGTTGTACGACCATAGTAGGCTGCACATCATGCTGCTGTTTGGTGTTATGGTTACCACCCAGCGTTGTACGACCATAGTAGGCTGCACATCATGCTGCTGTTTGGTGTTATGGTTACCACCCAGCGTTGTACAGTAAAGGGTTGCCAGTGTTACGCCATAGTAGGCTGCACATCATGCTGCTGTTTGGTGTTATGGTTACCATCCACTATTGTAAAGGGTTTCCTTGGTTATAGGAAACCAGTAGGCTTGTCACTCAGTGTAGAGCCACCTGAAGTGGAAAGATTAATTAAAAGCAACAGGAAGGATGGGAAAACCAGGAAGAGAAGAGGCCAGACACAAAAAGGGAACGACAGATGAAGGAAGAGGTAGGCAGCACTACATCAAGTGAGTGGATGATAGTGGGACAGATACAAATAGGGAACGATGAGTGAAAGAAGAAGTTGACAGCACTACATCAAGTGAGTGGATGATAGCGGCCAGCAGCTACCACTGCACCCGGGTATAGTAAAGGCAGTAAAGAAGGTTATACTGTAGGCAGCACTACATCAAGTGAGTGGATGGTAGTGGGCAGCAGCCACCACTGCACCCGGGTATAGTAAAGGCAGTAAAGAAGGTTATACTGTAGGCAGCACTACATCAAGTGAGTGGATGGTAATGGGCAGCAGCCACCACTGCACCCGGGTATAGTAAAGGCAGTAAAGAAGGTTATACTGTAGGCAGCACTACATCAAGTGAGTGGATGGTAATGGGCAGCAGCCACCACTGCACCCGGGTATAGTAAAGGCAGTAAAGAAGGTTATACTGTAGGCAGCACTACATCAAGTGAGTGGATGGTAGTGGCCAGCAGCCACCACTGCACCCGGGTATAGTAAAGGCAGTAAAGAAGGTTATACTGTATGTAACCTCGCCAGTCTGTCCTAAGCTGAATATAAACACCTGAGGCAGCAAGAATAATCTGAAGCATATTTTTGGTCATGTGGAGAGGATGGAGAATGAGAGACTGACGAGGAGAGTATATGAGTGAGGTGGAGACCAAGAATGAGATGGATGAATGGAATGGAGAAATATATGAGAGAAGGGAGTGTGAGTTGGAGGGAGGGGAGTCAAGTGGCAGAGGACAGAACACCGTGGAGGCAATTTGTCTGTGGCTACCCCTTACAGGTTTAAGTGATGTGGTAATAGATAATGTCAGTGGATCGAAGGGGTTATATTTTCAACAATTTACAGAAAAAAGCCCAATACAGTTCCATTTCTACCAATAAAGCTGATTTGCCACTTTGCTTTGGTGGTGGAGAGGGACGCCTTCATGTGGTGGCACTGATATGTCTGGGCGGCTACACTGCATGGTTAAATAACCCCCCCAGCTACTGCCCTGCCCACCTGAAAAGTGGAGGGTGTACTACGGCAGGACAGCCTAAGCCAGCAGTCCACCGGTTTGACGTGTCAGATGAATCTAGGGCTACATTATTATTAACTTGTACTACCACTACTACTACTACTACTACTACTGCTGCTGCCACCACCACCACTACTACTACTATTGCTACTGCTACAACAACTACTTACCTACCGTACCATCACCAGTCTCCTCTGCTTTACAGTACTGTTATTTTTCCACACCAGACTTACTCGTACAATGAAAGTCTTGTGTAGGTAGTCAACAACTTTTAGTCATTATTCTCTCCCTTACTGTCTTCTCTCCAGTGTTTTGTTCCGTTGCTTATCATGTGTCTTGGCTGTGAATTACTGCCATATGATCCCTGACAGGCGCTGGGAATCCAGTATTCAGTTCAGTGCCACCTTATTCTAACTGTTGGTATTTGTCCCCAGGTGGCATGGTGGTTGTGTGCAGCAGTTTGGTGCAGAATAGTGGCGATACGTGATTGGTAGAGAAGGCCAGATGGACGACTCGTTACCATGGCAACCACCTGATGCTTACCGTGAGCATTTTCTTTGTAATAGACTTTTATTTTTGCTTTTGTTTTTTGTAAGCTTATTCATATATTGGACAGATTTTATTATTATGTACTAGTGGTAAAATATATAGGCCTTTTCAATTTGTCAACCCTTTTTTCCATCTATCCATCTGTCTATCGCCAGTAGCCTTTATCCCGTAAGGGGTGGCCACAAACAAATCGCCTCCGTGTCGCCCTGTCCTCCGCCATTTCAGTGCCCTGCTCCCAACTCACATCCCCTTCTCTCATATACCTCTCCACTCCATCTCTTCCTTGGCCTCCACCTCTCTCACATACACTCTCCTCGTTGGTCTTTCACTCTTTATCCTCTACATGCTCTTTATAATATTTGCAGGTCATGATGGTTGGGTGGGTTGCAGTGATGTAAGTGGCTGCCCGTGGGTTAGAGAGAGAGAGCAGAACAAACTGCAGCATGGTTAAGAGATGTGATTTAGAGAGAGTGAGAGAGAATGCCCATGAGTTAGAGCAGAAGAAGAAACTGCCGTATAATTAAGAGATATTATTTACAGAGAGAGAGAGTGAGTGAGAATGCCCATGAGTTAGAGCAGAAGAAACTGCCGTATAATTAAGAGATATTATTTAGAGAGAGAGAGTGAGTGAGAATGGCCATGAGTTAGAGCAGAAGAAACTGCCGTATAATTAAGAGATATTATTTAGAGAGAGTGAGTGAGAATGCCCATGAGTTAGAGCAGAAGAAACTGCCGTATAATTAAGAGATATTATTTAGAGAGAGAGAGTGAGTGAGAATGGCCATGAGTTAGAGCAGTGGTTGGCAACCTTTTTTCCAGGCGACCCCAATCCTGCACATGTAGCCATGACCGCGACCCCACTGGTTTTATACACTGTATGTAATGTATTATTGTATATTACTGGTTGTACGCTGTAACAGTACAGGGCAAGTGTAATTAATAGCCGTGTAAGAGAGGTACTGTAAGGTTGAAAAAGACAAAATTAACATCATTAAATGTTATTTTAGTTATAGAATTTTAAAGGCTTCATTTGAACCAAAACATCCACTTATGAAACAATATTTTGTCACATTCCACAAAGACAAACTAAAATAAAAATGTTTTTTATCAACTGATAAATTGATTTCAATGGGAGCCTTGGGCCTGGATCTGGCTGGTAAGCATTTCCATTCGCGGCTCAGTCGTAGAAAGTGCTACCCTCAAATCATGTTCAGGTTGCAACCAATTTCTGCTTTTCGTTTTGATGGCAGCCAGATATGCAAACCCTGATCCGCACAAATAGGTTGTAACGAACGGCAACAGCACTTTCACAGCCTCACCTCCGAGGACTGGTTTCTCCTCCTTTACTGTAGTCCAGAACACTGCTAGCGACTGTTTCATCATGTTGCACCTCGATGAGCTCCTCTTGCAGATTTGGGATGGAAGACTCTTCTTCTGAGAGGTCTTCTACGTGGACATCGAAGGGTCTGCGCACCCATTTGTATTTCTCATGCAACTCTTCATCCGGAATATATCTGTCAAACTCCTCACTCAACTTTTCAAGGTGCTCATCAATATACTTTGTTCGTCCACAAGCGTGACGTCTTCATCTTCCTGAAAAAGGTTCAAGAGTGGAAAGGACGCAGTTTTCCGCCGCTCAATCTTTCCTTTCCACGACCTCAGTTTCGCCTTGAATGCCTTAAGCTTTTCTGACACAAAGAGATGAGTTGTTTCTGTTCCTTGCATGGATATATTCAGCAAATTCAACACTGTAAATATGTCTGTTGATTATGCCAGTTTAAGCAACCACCTTGGTTCTGCAAGCCTTGATGCCAGTGCATGTTTCTTCTCGTTCAAGAAGATTTCAACCTCTGCACGCATTTCAAACACTCTCTGGAGCACTTTCCCTCGGGACAGCCACCTGACACAAGAGTAGTAAAGCAGGTGTTCATATTCCGACCCCATATCAGAGCACATCTGACTGAACAGCCTGGAATTCAGAGCTGATGGTTTAATAAAATTCACTATTTGAATCACATCTTCTATCACAGAGTTAAGCTCAAGTGACAGTTTCCGGGAGGCAAGGTTTTCCCGGTGGAGCAGACAGTGAGTCACTATCCCTGCGGTGTCGACTTATTTCACCCTAGCGGTGAAACCCTGATGTGCCCCTAGCATTGCAGGTGCACCGTCCGTGCACACACTGAAGCACTGATCCCAGCTGAGGCCTTCTTTCTTGATGAAGCTGTCAACCAATTGAACAGATCTTCACCTGTTGTTGTCGTCTCCAGTCGTTTACAGAACAGGAATTTCTCTTACATGTCATTCTTCCCTTGGCAACGCACATATACCAAGAGCTGTGCAGCGTCACTGACGTCAGTTGACTCATCCAACTGCAAGCTGAAGTTTCCGCTCTCCTTGATGGCAGCCACTACCTGTTCTTTGATGTCTTCCGACATCCCTTGAATCCGTCGGCTAATTGTGTTGTCTGACAGTGGAATAGTTTTTTTTTTTTTTTCTTTCACCGCATCATCTCCGCAAATAGTACAAACCACATCAAGGACTGCTGGCTTCACCAACTTTTCCCCAATTGTATGTGGCTGTTTACACTTAGCAATTCTTTTTGCAGCCAGATAGGATGCAATTGTTGCTTGTTGAACAGAATACACTCCTGTGTTCATAGGGGTGTCCAACCGCTGACGCTGCAGTTGTTCTTTCCTCTTCAAATACTGGCGGTCTTTCCCCGCCAGCGTCGGGTGTTTTCCGTGGAGATGGCGCTCGAGCTTGTTTTCTTTAAGCGACTCATGGCTGAGCACTTCCCCACATCTAACACATTGAGGTTTTTCGACCCCACGATCGATGAGAAGCGTAAACCCAATGTCAAGGAATTCTTCTTTGTACACCCGCTTTCTGGACGTCACTGAAGAATTTGAAATGAAATTTATACTTGCTTAATAATAAGTCAAACAAAAGATGCTGTTTGGTACCGTCCGCCAGGAGGGGAGAGGGGGAGGGGGCCAAGGAAAGAGGAGGGGAAGGAGCCAAGGAAAATGAAGAAGGGTAGAAGGCCAAGGAAAGAGAAGGGGAGGGGGCCAAGGAAAGAGGAGGAGGGGAGTGAGCTAAGGGAAGAGGAGGAGGGGAGGGGGCCAAGGAAAGAGGAGGAGGGGAGGGGGCCAAGGAAAGAGGAGGGGAAGGGGCCAAGGAAAGAGGAGGAGGAGGGGGCCAAGGAAAGAGGAGGGGAAGGGGCCAAGGAAAGAGGAGGGGAAGGGGCCAAGGAAAGAGGAGGAGGGGAGGACAAGGAAAAAGGAGGGGGAGGAATAAAGAGGATGGGGAGGGGAGGCAAGGAAAGAGGAGGGGGGTGAGGGGACATGGAAAAAGGAGAGGGAGGAGTAAAGAGGAGGAGGGGAGGGGGGCAAGGAAAGAGTAGGAGGGGGAGGGGCAAGAAATGTGGAGGGGGAAGAGGAGCAAGGAAAGAGGAGGAGGGCGAGGAGGGAAAGTGTAGGAGGGGGAGGCGGCAAGGAAAGTGCCCCCTTCCCCTCCTCCTCTTCGCTTGCTCTCCTCCTTCTGCTCCTCTTCCCTTGTCCGCCTCGCTTTCTAAATATGGTGGACGGTACCTTTCGTGCAATATTTCGTCGGCAAGTGAAGTATTCAGTTTCTTTCTCATATTTACCTAGGAATTTTAAAGAAGGAAAGACTGAGTGAAACCTATACGGCACATTGCAGTATACGGGTAAAAATACATCAACTTACCGACAGAAGATGAACAAGTTGGTAAAGAGTGTTTGCCGTTACGACCATACAGCTCGAGTGGTGGCCTGGCACAGACTGGACGTGGACGGTTCACCTTTGCAGGACACAAGATGCTGTTCACGTACCAAACGCGTACGACACTCAGGGATACCAACATTGAATATACATTCTTATAATTATATATAAATAAATATATACATAAATATATAAATAAGAATCAACAAATACGTTTATGTATTTTTCTTTACTACGAATTCCGCCAGAATGTCTACGGATTTTTCGCTGATTGCCGTTTTGGTACTAACATGCTGTATGGCTGTGGGCGGAGGCACTTCTCATACATGTCTGGCCACTTTATCAGCAGTATATAACACGATCTCCAGATTCCTCAACCAATATGTGAATATATGCTGCAAACATCACATAATCGGGAATTGAACATGTTTGATATTTTGATGGTTTGGCGACCCCAGGGTTGGGAGAGGGGGAGTTAGAGAGTAAAGAAACTGCAGCATTTTTTTTTTTTATGTGTCCGACTCTGGGCATAGGCTTCACAGCCTGCTATCAAGGCCCAGCAGTCCTCCTACATACCATACACCTCTACATGTCACCACTTCGGCGCTAACACCCACCGTCCATATTGAATACATGCTAGGGCTGTCTCATACAGGACTGGTGTATTGGTATTAGCGGGGGTATTTTTACGACATGTCGGCTGGTCTTCTGGTAGCATGGTTAAGAGATCTGATAGATATATATATATATATATATATATATATATATATATATATACCCTGTATACATGTATATATATAGAGAGAGAGAGTGCTTATGAGTTAGAGAGAGTGAAAAAAAACTGCAGTATGGTTAAGAAATATGATTTAGAGAGTAAGTGAGTGAGTGAGAACGCCCATGAGTTGGAGTAGAAGTTCAGTGTGGTTAAGAGATGTGATTTGGAGAGAGAGTGTGAGTGCCCCTGAGTTAGTGTAGAGGAAAAATAAATTGCAGCATGGTTAAGATACAGCCTATGATATGAAGAGAGTGAGAGTGCCCATGAGTTAGAGGGAGAAGAACAAGAAACTGCAGTATGGATAAGAGATGTGATTTAGAGAGAGAGGGAGTGAGAGTGGCCATGAGTTAGAGAGAGAGAGAGAGAGGGAGGGAGGGGAGAGAAGAAGAAGAAGAAGCTGCAGTATGGTTAAGAGACATGGTTGATGGTGAAATGGTGATGGCAGGCCCAGCTGTTACCCTGGCCACCAGTTCACAGTACAGTTGAGTCTGTTGGTGTTTATATATCATGTTGGTGTTGGCACTAACGACACTCCTGTATCTAGTGTTGTATATTTGCCAACACAATACCGGGTCTTTCTACTATAGTAGGACTCGCGTACGTTTGCGGCTGTGGCGTGGCCCGCACCTGTGTACAATGGTGCCACGTTTCCCCAACTTGCGATGAGAAACGGAAGCTATTTATGTACAAGGCATCACAAATTCGATAAATTCAGATGATTAAAACTTACACTTGTGTATTTTGATGGATGAATCAACAGTAATCTTATTATGCATAAAATATTTATACAGTAACACAGAAACATGGCATACATATTGTACAGTGTTGCTAAAAGAAATTGTAGTCACTTTTAATGGTTTTTAGCGTAGTTTTAGGGTGGGTAATAATATCACAGTTATGGATATAAGATAATGAGCCTGAAAAAGAAGAAATATGCCAATATCCAAAGTAAAAGAAATAATTCATGTAATTCTTGTGAGTGGCAACACTTACGCACCCATCTGGCCTAAGATAAAGTACCGTAGACCCAAGCATAGCTTGTACAGGTGTTGCTAGGGAAAAATGCTCACATTTACTGGCTTTTACCATAATTTTAAGGGCGAGGAATAATCACATTTATAATCATAAGCTAATATGTAGGACAAAATAGTAGGCATATGCCAATACCGAAGTAAAAAAAAAAAACATTATTCACTCGCGAGCGGCAACACTTCCACACCCAGTCGGTGAGAGAGCGAGAGAGAGAGAGAGAGAGAGGCAGGAGAGGGACATGCATTGAATGCATTGTCGGCATCACTAAATATAACAAAACCAAATTAACAAATGAAAGCACAATTATAAATAACTTATAAAAGAATCAAAAGTACTCAGGGTGGCTCACATTTCCCGCCAGGAGAGAGAGAGAGAGAGAGAGAGAGAGAGAGAGAGAGAGAGAGATAACGGTATAGGAAACGTGGCAACACTGTACACAGGTGCGGGCCACACCACAGCCGCAAACGTACGCGAGTCCTACTATAGCACGAGTTCTGTTTAAATACCATCATCATTATTATTACCGCCTCAAGCACCACCACCACCACCTCCAGCACCATTATTCTCCTCCTCCTCCTCCTCCTCCTGTTCCTCCTCCTCCTCCTCCTCCTCCACCACCACCACCACCACCATTATTCTCCTCCTCCTCCACCACCACCACCACCACCACCACCATTATTCTCCTCCTCCTCCTGTTCCTCCTCCTCCTGTTCTCCTCCTCCTCCTCCTCCTCCTCCACCACCACCACCACCACCATCATCATCATCATCATCATCATCATCATCGGCGACGCCTTGTTCCCCCTGGCTACTTGAATCTGGCCTAACTGTTTGTGGTGCTGCCTCATGCTATCGCTAAGTAGGATAGTTAACATGATGGTTGTAGTGTTGTAGAAGCTGATTGATATACAGTGAATGTGTCCTGCAGTATTTATTATTATTATTATTATTATTATTATTATTATTATTATTATTATTACCGTATATTACTGTCAGTTTGTTTTCATCTGGGGAACAGGGTCACTCACAGCTTGAATACTTAGTTGTGCTGACGTGAAATTCGAACGAGTCTCCTTGGTTACTAGTCAGATCAGTCCTCCACACCCTGAATACTAAGTCGTGGTTACGTGAAATTTGATGAGCCTTAAGGTGGGAGTGAGTCTCCTTGGTTACTAGTCAAATCAACCCTCCAAACTGACTACACTTCGCTATCAATCCAGCTGAAATGGGATAGGGATCATTATCAGATTAGAATAAACGTCTGTCTATTTATATATTGCCAGACGCCTTATTCCCGTAAGGGGTGACCACAAACAAGTCGCCTCCACATCACCCTGTCCCTCGCCATTTCACTGCCTTCCACCCAGCTCAAACCCCACTCTCATATGCCTCTCCTTTCCATCCCTTCATCTCATCCTCTGCCTCCACCTCACTCACACACTCTCCTCGTTAGTCTCTCGCTCCGAGTCCTCTCCACATGGCCAAACCAGCTCAGTGTATTCCTGCCAACGCTGTCTATCACATCCACATCCACACCAGTATCTCAGGTGACAGGCAAAGATAAAGTTACCGTAGATAATGCCTGTGAAAGATGACTGTAGTTGGTGCACCTTAACTTGGTGCAAAATGTTGTCCTTTGGCAGCTGTTTTCACGTAGCAGCTGGCTGTGTGTGTGACTACCATAATACAAAGATAAAGAAGACATGGTGTAGTGCACATCTACATACATATATACATACATACATCACACATATATACAGTACATACGTATATGTGTGTGTGTGTGTGTGTGTGTGTGTGTGTGTGTGTGTGTGACTACCATAATACAAAGATATAGAAGACATGGTGTAGTGCTTGTAGTGCACACCTACATACATATATACATACATACACACACATACATCCATTATACATATATACATACTTATACATTCACACATACTGTATATACATAAACATACATACATACAGATACATGCACACACACTGTACATACATACTGTACATACACATGTGCAGACATACATATATACATACATATACATGCACACACACATTGTACATACATACACATATACATACATAATACATACATACGTACACACACATACTGTACATTCATAAATACACATACATACATCGTACATACGTACATACATACATACATACATCGTACATACATACATACATACATACATACACATATACATACATACATATATACATACATGATTCAGCAGCAGTACAATCAGTTTGTCTCCTGCGTCAATACTTTTCTGTTCATAGTACTCTGAGATGGGTTGGCCTGGTGCACAGAATAACACATGGCCTATAGTTCTGTCACCTTAACATGGCCCAAATTGTCGTCGTTTTACAGCTTACTTCACACAGCTGATTGGCAGAAAAAGACAATGCTGTGGCTGTACATCACTCATAGCACTTCTTCGTGACTAGCTTGACATTTTTTTCACCTTAACTCATCCCAGGTGTTGGCTGTAGCTTATTTCACATAGCTCAGTGGCCGAAAAAAACTGCTTTGGCTCTACATCCCTTTCGCTGCACGTCGTGACCAGCTTCATACTCTGGTGGGGAACTATAATTATTACAGCCTGGCATTCATGATGGAGAGACGACATTTTTAGGTGCAACCCATGTTCTCTTCAGCCGTTCCCTAGCACCGATTCGTGACTGGCATCATATGCCAGTGTTGATCCCTGGCAACTAGTCACAGTTCAGAGTACAATGATGGCAGTTTTTGGACAAAGTAATGTAGAATGAGTATAGCATCACTGGCATCATTCCTCACAAAGACGGTAATTTTAGTCGTTGCTATAATTTAGTTTTACATTTTGTTTCATACACTAACTTCCAAACTCATTAACTAGGTCTAATATGCAGAGTAAATCGGTAAGCAAGATGTGTTAGGAATTCTCAAGTGTCAGTTGCAATAAGACCGGGAGTCTGCGTTGCCATGGAGATATTTGCTACCCGTCAACTTCATCTCTCCTTACTGGCTAACGAGAGAGAGAGAGAGAGGAGCGACGTTCCATCCTCACTCCGCGATGACCAGCATAAAACTGGCGATATTTCACTAAGTTCCCCTGCCAGCTGTGTGTTTTTGGTACAGGCGGGTGTGTATATGGTTATTACAACACTGGATCACTTATGTATCGCCTGTGTACCTGAACAACATTATTTAGGCCAAAAATATTATTCTTTCAGTATTGCCAATACTACGAGGAAACATACCATCCCAGTTACACTCTTAAGACAAATAAAAACAGCTTTACTTCCTAGTTTGTAATAAAGTGATGGTTTGTATGGTGTTAATATTACAAGTAACTATATTTCCTATGGTATATCTCCTTTATTTTCTTATTATCCTGGTGGTAAAATCCACAGCTGGTCAACAGGTAATGCAGTGCTGATGTGGCAACTGTTGTGTGTCAGTCTGTGCTGGAAAAGGTTCAAGGTTTGGGTTGAACTGCTTCCTTCACGTCAGGTAATGTGTGTTTAAGCTGCAGTTATCATTGATGCGGTTGTCTGGCTGAACCCAAGTGAACACATGCCATGTAACAACATTAATTGCACCATCAGTTGGGTAAATTAAACCCCAGTATTTAGGAAAATGCTGGAGCACTGGCAGGTTCGAAGCATGGTTGGTGTGAAGTGGTTGGTGTGGTGGATGAAAGGAGGGTGTAGTGCAGAAAGGGAAAATAGGAGAGGATAGGCCAAGACTGATGCTGTGTGAGAACAGAACAATTGTTAGGGTAGGACAAGACAGGCCAGATGTCAGGCTAAGTTTGACTGTACAAAATATACCAGGTAAAGTGATTGGAAAGGCTCAGGTCAACTTATACCTGCTGTTTCTGTTCTTGGTATCCAAACCTGACAGTCTTTACTACAGCACCACCAAGCAATGCAACTTACTGTTTTAATGGTAATAGTATTTTAGCTGCCTTGATTTATTTCTGTGCTATTACTGTTAATTATGTATGCAGGAAGGAGGCAATTTATTGGGTAGTTATGTAGTGTGATTAAAACAGACAACCTATCTACACTAACAGCACATTAGGCAAACCCGCTGATTTAGTTCAGCCAAAACCTGTGCTGTATTTATAAACTGTTCTAAACATAAACTGTGTATATAACTGCCTGTATAGACGCTTAGCATCACTCAGGCAACTAACAAACACTTTACAAACTAATTAGTCAATATTACAGTGACAAAATATGACAAACAAACCACCTGTCATACTAGATAACTTATGGCGTTGAGTTTATGCTGTAGATTAGTTAGGATCCTTTATAAATGCCAGCCTGACGCTCTCACAACAGCCACGGGCCATAGTTATAAATCATCCCAGGCCTTAGTTCCTCTCTTTCTCTCTCTCTCTCTCTCTGGGGGGCGCGGTAGCACAGTGGTAGCGCGCTGGACTCGTAATCGGGGGATTGCAAGTTCACAAAGCCTCGCCCGGGCTGCCGAGCCGGGAGTGGTAGCTCTCTCCTGTAACCCTAGCGGGGCTATATAGTCCAATACAGGGCTTAGCTCGGGGGAACTCCATTTCTCCCATTTCTCTCTCTCTCTCTCTCTCCCTCCCTTACCAGCAAGGAGAGGTGATCTCCATGGTAGCTCAGACTCACTGTCTTATACCAGCTTTTATTTCGTAACAGCTCCACCTTAGCGATTTATTCTGCCAATTACACCTCAGTCTCCCTGTTTATGTTATTGATGAAAACTCCATGTTAGTGATGGGAAGGATAAATATTAAGGTGTAATATGGGAAATAAATCGCTAAGGAGCAGCTGTTGCGGAGTCTCCTGTGTTCTCTATAAAATTCGCTCTTGTCACATAAGGCTGAGTAAAATCGTCTGGAGGTGACAGGAATAATAATAATATTAATGATAAAAATAATAACTATATACTCCTTCTACTTATACTTGGCCTAAAATTGCCATCCGTCCACCTTGAGCGCTGGGTTTTAACAGTAGGTCAGCATTAAAATATGATGCTAGTCACGAAGAAGTGCTGTGGCAAGGATGTAGAGCCACAGCATTGTCTTTTTCTGCCACCGAACTTCGAGAAATAAGCCGTGAAAGACAGACAGCCTGGGCCATCAGTCAATCACTTAAGCTTCGTAACATCCATCCTGTAGCGATTTATACTTGCTATAACAACATTGTCTTGTTTAGTAATACCATATACAGTACATGTAATTATAGCTTATAAATATCTATACATAAATATATTGGACAAGCGTATACATTGCCAAGAAAACATTAACGTTCATAAAGTGTACCAGTAGTAACTGTAGATGTTAAGTGTGTGTGTGTGTGTGTGTGTGTGTGCGTGTGTGTGTGTGTGCGTGTGCGCTGCGAGGGTATTGAATTAATAAGTGCCAGTATACACGCATGTGATAATTAACTCCCTGTGTGTGTGTGTGTGTGTGTGTGTGTGTGTGTGTGTGTGTGTGTGTGTGTGCTGTGAGGGTACTGAATAAATAGGTGCCAGTATACACGCGTGTGATGATTAACTCCATGTGTAATTAATAGGTATACATGCTTATTTCCTCTGTCTCATTTCAGCACACTCACTGCCATCCCCACGCCCACACCAGCAGCCTGAGCCGTCTCCGCAACACACAAGGGCCTGCAGGTGAGTTGGCAGTGTATTAAAGGCACACACACACACACACACACACACACACACACACACACACACACACACACACACACACACACACACACACAATTCATTTGCTAATCCTGCAGCATCACAAACACTTCATCACTTCATTCCTCTCAAACACCACCATTTTTACTCTTTCCTACATTTACTTTCAGATTTCGTTTCTCTCTCTCTCTCTCTCTCTCTCTCTCTCTCTCTCTCTCTCTCTCTCTCTCTCTCTCTCTCACACACACACACACACACACACACACACACACACACACACACACACATTAACCAGGTGTAATATGATGAGTAATTAGCTAAGGTGGCATAGCAGGTGCCGTAACACCCATCCTTTAGCGATTTATTCTGCCTTTAGCACCTTAACATTGCCGTACACATTAATTATATGGTTTTAATATAAATATAGTGTACATCAGTAACCTGCATAAAGATGCTGAGGTGTGGAGTGCAGAATAAGGTGCCAAGGTAGAGGTGTTACGGAATATATAAAAGCCAGTTGGAGTACCAGCGTCAGTCTGCGTTGCCATGGACACCACAGGCTTTCCCGCCAACACCACCGTCCCTGTCTGCAATTCCTCTTCGAGGGGGGGGGGGCACTTTTCCGTGGCAGTTATTTTCAGTAATTCAGGTGTAAAGTTGTGTGGCTGCATTTAGCGGTTCTTTGTACAGGGTAACGGCAAGGAAGCCAGCGGTGTTATAGACATTTGTATAAAGTTCAGGAATATTGTACATGTTGTATGTTTATGTAACATGATTATGTGTTAGCTGAGATCTGAACAAAAAAAATCATGATTCCTAATAAGCCCAGATTAAATTTCAAAGCATTTGGTCAGTAAATATATCATTATATAACGAACAGCATATCAGAAAGGACACTTTGGTCGTTTTGGTTTTATCTGTTCAATCACCCCATAGAATATCCAGATTCCCCACCCCCCCCCGCCCCTTTAGGAATCCCTGAGAGAGAGAGATGTGCCCCTCATCCTGTCTCCTCGGTGGCCCACATAAAAATGACGATATTTCCACAAACGTAACTTCCGTGTGTGTGTGTTTGGTACAGGGGAGTGGGTACAGGGTCATTACAACACTGGCATCATTTATGTATCGCGTTTATACCTAAATAAGTATATTAAAGGCAAAAGTATTGGTGTTACAGTGGTGCCAAGTTAAACAGCAATACTGTCATCCCACATCGGTCTGACAAGCAAAGGAAAGCAACTCAGGTTTGTGGTTCAAGTGATATTGAAGGCTTATATTGTCAGAGTAATGCGTCAAACATTATTATGTTACTGTCTTTACCACTAAGCCACTTATGTCGTAAAACATTGAATTATTATGTTACTGTCTTTACCACTAAGCCACTTATGTCGTAAAACATTGAATTATTATGTTACTGTCTTTACCACTAAGCCACTTATGTCGTAAAACATTGAATTATTATGTTACTGTCTTTACCACTAAGCTACTTATGTCGTCAATCAAGCACACACTCCCAAAACAGCAAATATTTTTAATGTGCCAGTTGAGTCTGCGTTGCCATGGAAACCACTCGTTTTCCCGCCAACAGAGCGACGCCCGTCATCCTCTCCCGTCGGTGGCCAACATAAAAATGACGATATTTCCATTATTTTATCTTTTACGGCTGTTTCTTTGGGGCAGGAGGGTGGGTGTATGGATAGTACAATACTTACACCACTTATTTATTGCAGATGTTGAGGATAAACATTATTTACAGCAAAATAATATGCTACACAGTGTTCTCAAGTATAATAAGACCAGTAGCCTGCCGAGTCAATCTTAACTCATAGCAAAATTACTGAGGCTTCTTGTTTTTAGTCAACTTAGGGTTCATGAAAGTTTAATATTTTCAATAACGACTATTTTTATGCCATTATCCTTAATTGTATAACTACTCATATTATAATAAAATCAAATTTGGTAGATGGCCAGCACACCTAGATCTGGGAACTGCGTGGTGTTGTGAGACCTCGAGGTGTTGGTTGAACTGACAAATGTCTTTGGTCGAGCTGATTCATTAATTCAGTTCAGCGAGGTTAGATAACCTGCGTGTTTGAACTACACTCTCCTATGACTTTATTTTCACACACACAGCCACAACAGCACATCAGTACGGTTAATTACCATATACTATCAGCGACAAACACCTCAAGCAGCGTTAAAAAACAACCCCTGTTGTGGATCTTGCTGCTGAAATTATGAAGCTAGAATCTGCAGTCTTTGGCATCCATGTTGGGACAGGGAGACCAACGCAACACAGAAATTACAAGAGTGATATCTTGGCGATTTCTTTCATTTAAGAGATAATTTTGTGCTATTGCTTGTATAGGCCAAGAGGCCAGTGTGTACCATCTTCAGGCGGACTACCAGCCTCCAGAATGACCTAATAATGATACAAGAGACAAACTTAGATCAGCCAATTAGTTACTTGCAAGGGTTTCTCTTCTTAGTGTTACAACTTGACACTCTCACCAACAACACCCTAAAAATGACGTCAGAATTAAACTAATTTTACCTTAGCGCCGTTGATCTATTTTGTATTATTCTTATCAACTGATGTGACTGAGAAACTTGCCAATTTGGGTGTAGTTATGTAGTGAAGTTAAGGCAGACATCAAGTGCACATTAGCACCACATTAGCTGACGTGACACATTAAGGTCTAACAAAATATGACGTAATATTCATAACATTTCTCACCTTTACCTGTGTACAGGAGCCTTTTGTTTTCACTGGTATATCCCCCAAACACTTCACCACCAAACCAGGCTGAATATTTAGCTGGAAATACCTCCATACACACCTATTTCTGATACCGATTTACTTCCGTCAAGGAATATTTATCGTAAGAAATGGTTAAGATCATTTACGACTACGGTGCTACAGCCATGGCAGCCTCGCATCACCCCACACAGTTGCCAGATCACAGGGTGTCTCCGGAAGTTGCCTGTCAGTAATTCAGTTAACAGAGAGACACGAATATCTCACAGAATGGTTTTGAATTATGACCGCTAAGACAGCAAGGACGAAATATGTAAGAGAAACTAGCAGTCTTTATAATATTCCTTTAATCTGGAACGGAAATCAGAGGCCAAGGGTACTTTTACTATTGGTAACATTGGTATGCACATCATTTTAGCTTTAAATACAATTATTCGACTATACAGGCGAGAACTAAGCTATGTCGGTATTGTAATATCGGTACAGCCACCCGTCTGCACCAAGGAAACAGTCCTACGCGATAAAGCAGTGGAAATAGCGTCATTTTTATGCTGGTCACCGCGGAGTGAGGATGGTAGGAAGGTCGCTGTTGTGAGGGGTAAGACCAGTGATATCCATGGCAACGCAGACTCACCCTCGTATTCCTGGTGGACCTGGAGATTCGTAACACGTTTTCCTTAGCTATTTATTCTGTACATTACACCCAGTAGCACCTTTTAAGTTACTGACGCCAACTATATCTATGCTGTAATGACATATAGCATATACTGTAATGTTTAGGTGTAATATAATTATTTTGTAACACTTGCTTCGTACTGATGTACTCTGTTCATTATGCCTCATTATCTTCTCGTAATGTTAATACAAAAATTGCTGCCAAACGAGATAAATAACATACAAAAGAAGGCCGACATATAATATTGGAATAAGTTACTCTGTAAAATGTGTTAGGAAACCCTAGAGAAGACCAGCCCCAGTAACAAGTCAAATCGTGTGAAGGTAGCAGGAGTAAAATGAATGATGGGTTATAGCAGTGCTTGTAATATTTATCTTTATTGATATAAGCTTACAGCAGCCTGGGTTGGACTCCCGTCACACTATATATTATTTTGCCTGTATCTCCTGGCATGTCTCTTTCTATGTTTGTCTGTGTCTACATCTATTTGTGTCTAATTATCTGTCTATCGCTACACGCTTGAGTCCCGTCAGGGTTGGCTACAAACGCGTTGTCGTCCGCCATCTGACTAACCTCTCTCCAACTCACACATCCCTCCCTCGGCTGCGTCTGTATGCCATCCCTCCGTCTCATCCTGGGTCGTCCATTCCCTCAGCCTCCCGTGTCACCTCGCTGACACACACTTGTAGGCAGTGTTTTTCCTCCCTCCTCTCCACTTGGCCAGACCATCTCATAGTACAGTACATCTTTTAATGTGCTTCCCACAGTACATCTTTTAATGTGCTTCCCACCTCCACATCAACACCACCTCGCTCCATCACTTCTCATTTGTCTCTCTCACGTAATGGTGCCGTCAGATATTTTGGTGTTGCTGTTTCCATATGACTTTAGTTAGTTTAGGATAGACTTTTGGCCCTGAAGGAGTGGCATACAGTCTGCCTGAACCCCTTCACTGATGCACCACTCCTGAAATGGAATAACATGGTGTGCTGGTAGGAAGAGTGAGGTAACATTATGGGATATAAACAGTATGCAGTATTATGTTAAGCTGTACATGTGTGTGTGTGTGTGTGTGTGTGTGTGTGTGTGTGTGTGTGTGTGTAATAACATGGTGTGCTGGTAGGAAGAGTGAGGTAACATTGTGAGATATAAACAGTATGCAGTATTATGTTAAGCTGTACATGTGTGTGTGTGTGTGTGTGTAATTAATAGGTATATAATTTACTATTGGCTCATTTCAGCACCCGCACTGCCACCCCCACGGCCACACCAGCAGACTGAGCCCCTCCGCAACACAAGAATCCTCCAGGTGAGTTGCCTCCACACCCTCCCTGTGTCATCCTCCTCCTCCTCCTCTCTCTCAGTGCCAACCTCCTCCTCCTCTTCTCCCTCAGTGCCAACCTCCTCCTCCTCTCCCTCAGTGCCAACCTCCTCCTCCTCTCCCTCAGTGCCAACCTCCTCCTCCTCCTCTCCCTCAGTGCCAACCTCCTCCTCCTCCTCTCCCTCAGTGCCAACCTCCCCCTCCTCCTCCTCCTCTCCCTCAGTGCCAACCTCCTCCTCCTCCTCCTCCTCTCCCTCAGTGCCAACCTCCTCCTCCTCTTCCTCCGTGCCAACCTCCTCATCCTCCTCCTCTCCCTCAGTGCCAACCTCCTCCTCCTCCTCCTCCTCTCCCTCAGTGCCAACCTCCTCCTCCTCCTCCTCTCCCTCAGTGCCAACCTCCTCCTCCTCCTCCTCTCCCTCAGTGCCAACCTCCTCCTCCTCTTCCTCAGTGCCAACCTCTTCCTCCTCCTCTCCCGCAGAGCCAACCTCCTCCTCCTCCTCCTCTCCCACAGTCCCAACATCCTCCTCCTCCTCTCCCTCAGTGCCAACCTCCTCCTCCTCTCCCTCAGTGCCAACCTCCTCCTCCTCTCCCTCAGTGCCAACCTCCTCCTCCTCCTCCTCCGCGCCAACCTCCTCCTCCTCCTCTCCCTCAGTGCCAACCTCCTCCTCCTCCTCCTCTCCCTCAGTGCCAACCTCCTCCTCTTCTCCCTGAGTGCCAACCTCCTCCTCTTCTCCCTGAGTGCCAACCTCCTCCTCCTCCTTCTCCTCTTCTCCCTCAGTGCCAACCTCCTCCTCCTCCTTCTCCTCCTCTTCTCCCTCAGTGCCAACCTCCTCCTCCTCCTCCTCTCCTTCTGTGCCAACCTTCCTCCTCCACTACCCCCACCTCTCTTTGCCAACCTCCTCCCCCCTTCCACTTCTTGTCTTCCCCCCTCCCCATCTCCTCCTCCTCATCTCCCCTCCCCCTTCTCTTCTTCCCCCCTTCCCCATCTACTCCTCCTCCTCCTCCTCCTCCTCATCATCATCATCATCATCATCATCATCATCATCATCATCATCATCATCACCCCCTCCGTCTCTTCTTTCCCCCTTATCTCCTCTTCTCCACCTTGTCATCATACTCCCCCCTTCTCCTCCCCCACCCTCTCTTCCCCGCCCCCCACCTCCTCCTCTTCCCCCACCCCCTCATCCTTCTCTCCCCCACCCCCCTCATCATCCTCTCCCCCATCCCTCCTCCTCCTCCTCTCCCCCACCCCCCTCATCCTCATCCTCGCAACCACCCCCCTCTTCCCCACCCCTCTCTTCCTCCTCGTCCTCCTCTACCCCCTCATTATCATCATCCTCTTCCCCCACCCCCTCATCATCATCCTCTCCCCCACCCCCCTCTTCCTTATCCTCCACCTCCCTCCTCTTAATCATCCTCTCCCATATCCCCCTCATCCTTATCTTCCCCCCACCCCCTCATCCTTATCTTCCCCCACCCCCTCATCCTCTCCCCCACCCCCTCATCCTTATCTTCCCCCCACCCCCTCATCCTTATCTTCCCCCACCCCCTCATCCTCTCCCCCACCCCCTCATCCTCATCCTTCCCCTCGTCCTCTCCCCCACCCCCCTCATCCTTATCCTCTCCCCCATCCCCTCATCCTCCTTCCCACTTCCCTCATCCTCCTCACCCCCCTCAACCTCTTCATCCTCCCCTTCTGCCCCTCGTCCCCCTTCCTCTTCCACCCCTAAAACTCCTCCCCCTCATCCTCGTCCCCTCTCCTCCCCCTCCTTCTCGTCCCTTCCTCCTCCTCCTTCTCGTCTCTTCCTCCTCCTCCCCTCTCCGTCCCCTCCTCCTCATCCCCTCTCCTCTTCCTCCTCATCTCCTCTCTGTCCCCTTTTCCTCCCCCTCATCCCCCCTCCTCCTTCTCGTCCCCCTCCTAATCCTCTTCCCCTTCCCAAGCCTCTTTCCCCTCCTAATCCTCTTCCCTCTCCTAATCCTTGCCCCCTCCTAATCCTCTTCCCCCTCCTAATCCTCGCCTCCTCCTAATCTTCGTCTTCCTAATCCCTCTTCCTCGTCTCCTCTTCCACGCTGTTTTATGTTTTTCCTTTTTTATGTAGTCTTTATTGAATAATATTTTCGCCTGTGCAAATAAAGTCGTCTTCTGTGTGTTTTAATTCCAAAATATGGGAGAGCGAAAAATAAATTTGGTGAGCTGCGGGATTTAGCAACAGGGCATCATAAGGCCCGGGTGTTGTAGTGGTACAAGTTTGCAATTGTTGCCACCAGATGGCAGCACCAGTCTTGTCAGGAACAGCAAAACATAAGACCCCTTCCCTGTGCAACCAGTAATACTGTAGTTCAAAGGATGACCAATAGATGGCAGCACTAACAATGTCTGGTGCTGCCATCTATTGGTCATTCTTTGAACTATCTTTGGTTGCACAGGGAAGGGGTCTTATGTTTTGCTGTTCCTGACAAGACTGGTGCTGCCATCTGGTAGAAAATATGTGAACTAATTGTACCAGTGGTGCCATCTGGTAGAAAATATGTGAACTAATTGTACCAGTGGTGAACACCAAGGCGTCATTCCCCCCTGTTCATCCCTGGGCCTGGTAAGTATTGTCTTGTACACTACTACAGAGGATACAGGAAACAGGGTAGGTAGTATTGCCACCACTTTATTTTGTACTCCAGTGTTACACACGTTACATTCAAGGTACATTGTATATGAGGTTCATGGCTATGAAAAAGGAGGTAAATAATGAACGGGGAAAAATGTTAATGGAGAGATTCAGGGAGGGGGGGGGGTTCTTTTCACAATTCATAACCCAGGAAAAAAGGTAAAGCTGCTTCTGTGGACTCCGCCACGCCATATCAAAATATCAGACTGGATGGTTGTAGTGGTGGTAGTAGTAGTAGTTCTAGTCACAAGTTCATCTGAAATGTGAACCCAGTGGACTGCAGGCTGAAGTTGTGTAACTTATTTTTCTAGCCAATCTCGATAAAGATAAAAGAAAGACGAAATGGCTGGGAGGGGGCAGGGTAATAAGGAGGATGATGGGGCTATGGGATATGGGCAGGACATCTGAGACAATTTAGTGATAAATTACTGGTGATTGGTGGGACAGTAGTAATCAGCAGTACACAATAATTCCAACCTGCAGTCCACTGGGTTCACATTTCAGATGAACTGTTACTACTACTACTAAATCATCCAGTATTATATCTTTATGTGGCATGGGTGAGTGCACGGAAAGCATTTTGTATTTTTTCTGGGCCATAAATTGAGGAAAGAATCCCCCCCCCCCCACAATGCTCTCACTCTGACATCCCATCTCCCCTTATCACACCTGTCTCCCCCTTAATCTCTCTCTCTCTCTCCCTATCTCCCCTTATACATACCCTCCCCTCTCTCTCTCTCTTTCACATCCTATCTCCCCTTGTATCCCCCCCCCTCTTTCTTTCATATTCCTTCATCACACACCTCCCCCTTAACACACACACGTCCCAATTCTCATTATGTGTACCATTCAACTCCCCTCTTCTCCCACTCTCTATCCTGTTATTATTATGTCCCCCCCTTAACTCTCATCCCTTTATCATACATCTCTCCCTTTCTCTCTCTCTCTGACACACACACACACACCTATCTCCTCTTCTATTTACCCTGCCTCTCTCTCCTGCATAAGGCGTAGGGGGTAAACTTTTAACACACTGTAAAGGTCTAACTAAACAGTGTGGGGTAGTTATATACTGTATCTGCAGTTTGTAATACTAAAGATGCCACTGCAATATACCGGTAATTATTTGGCCTCAAAATATATATATATTCTTAAGTATATCTGTAAGTTTTGACGTCTTTCCATATGCTGTTGTTACTACTATTTTGTCACCAGTTTGAGTAGTGGCAACTTTAGTGTTGCATTATACACTAATATGTATATTATACAGTGACACAGAAGAATGGTATACCTGATTGACAATACCAACATCACGTACGGCTGTACTGCACAGTACTTAGCACAAGAACAGAAGACTGAAAGAAATTTGGACCAAGTTAAGGTAAAAAGTGTATTGACAGGCAACTGAAACAAGATTTTAACAATGTGTGTACAAGAATTTATTTTTACAAAATAACATTCATTTACTATACATACGTACATGGCTATACTCTCTTCACCTTAACTTAGCACAACTTTCATAATTTTGTAGCTTAAATTCTTGTTGTTCAATGCCAGAAACATCATTATCACAGCACTTACCCATGACTAACACAATATTCTAGGCAATCTCTTACAAGTACTTTATGGTGATAATGGAAAAGATGTTAATTTTAGGCCAAGTTAGAGTAAAATATGTAATATTGGTTGTGCACTGACACAAACTATTATTCTGACATTCTTTGAAGCCTTTGTGGATCTATTTTACATTAAATTATTCAGGCCATTACAAGAAACCAATGGGAAACTGTCTGGCTTTTGCAGTGTTTTGTCTAACACATATTTTTATGCCCCATACTGAATGGCCTCAGTAAAAATTCAGTGTGAAGTGTTAAAAGCTAATTTGATTTTTTGCTTGCACACATCAGTGACTTAGTATGAATTAATAACTAGAAATAGCTTTAGAAAATTGTCCTCCTGATGCAAAGGGTAACAGAAGTTGACATAGTGGAGCATTTATTTTATAAGATCCACTGATCCAGCTCTACTCATGTCTGTGTCTGTGAAACATGCTGAGCATTAGCCTAAGCACAAGTCTGTCTTTATATATGTATTACAACTCTGACCTGGGATTAAAAAAAAAAAATAAATATAAAAGCAATGATAGTCCCTCACACACACAACCTTCAACGTAAAACTGTCATGTACATAAGCACTTTAGTCCAGTTCGTTTAATCTACAACCATTTATACGTACAAAACACACCTACAGTATTTGCATGACCACCTGCTACCAATGGTCAATAAATAAAACTTCTGCAGGTGATGATATGACCGATGTTGGAAGCAGTGCATTGGGCAGCTTGGACAACAGGGAGGGTGGACTGCTGCAGCCTGGTAGGGAGACAGAAACTGTGTTACTAGAGTAGTAAGCAGAATAACTGCTGAGGAAGATATTAGGAAGTTAACTGATGATAGTGTGGGCCCTAGTATTATTGTACAGCAGGAGAAACATCATATGGATAAAGATCAATATGATAGTAATAATTCTTATTGTGCTGATGATCATACATAACTGATCATCAGCATAATAAGAAATATTGTAATCCAATTCATCATCTTTATCAATATGATGTTTTTCCTGCTGCTGTAGTCCCAGGCTCCTCTGAAGGTGAACCAGTGAACTACAAGCTCTTATCTTGCAGTCAGTCCTCCTTTCAGAACAAGACTGGGTACATGGTTATATCAGTGCCACTGCATGAAGGCATCCTTCAATAGCACCTTAATACAACAAAACATCACAATCCTATTTATATGCTTTCTCTTTCTGTTTTTGGATCCTACCCAACCCAATCTTTTAATGAAGTTAGAATAATCCATTCATCCATCATCCAACCCTATGTTGCCCCATAACGAGTGTAGGAGCCTGGGGCTAGGCAAGTTGGTCCTGCCATTTAAGATGAGAGTGACCATCCTCACTCATCCCTGAGTGGCATTTTATGAACTATAAACCCCAATCACCCCTTGGATATAAACCGACACAGGCTCAATCTGATTGGAGCACCTGAATTACCCACTAAACCACCAAGTGCCATAATTTGGTTATATGCATACCACCAGCAGAGTAAATGGTTTCCTGGTGTACAGGAAACCATTTGGCTTGTCACTCAGTTCAGAGTCACCAATAGGCAGAAGAAAGAGGAGAGAAAGACAGAAGAGGAAGGAAGGAAGAGAGGAAAGGGCAGACACCCAAAGCAGCAGTACACTGAGTGAGTGGATGGTGAGCATCCTCACCTACCAACAAGTTAGGGTAATGAGGATGGGGGGGGGGATAGCAATCATCTCAACCCTATCTAACAAAAAAAAACCTGTTGGGTGAGCTACAGGGGAGGGGGGATGACTGGGGCCCATATTCTCCCTCAGTTAAAGAAACTCCCTAATATCTCTCCTATGATTATTCTGCTTATTACTCCCTTACTATCCTCTTGTGTCATTTAAATCATTACAATACCTCCACAGTCAGCATAAATAACATACAAATTGACAGTAAGCATCCCTATCCAAAAATAATTAGCTACGGAAAAGATGCTAGGCAGCTTCCTTAATGTTACGAGAATATGGACCTAGGAATTATGCTAATACAAAAACAACTAATGCTATTTTTATTCCTATTACACAGGCAGCTGGAGCTACTCTGCCAACGAGGCAGTGGTTACCAGCCTCACTTACCCACCCCTCAGATGTAACCCTTCCAGTCTCCATCCAGCTGAAGCACCATAACCCACTAAACCACCACCCACCATAGCAAATGACATGGCATATAGCAAACAATTTCACTTGTCACTCAGGGGGACTACATGAGTGACAGAGAGAGAGAGAGAGAGACTGCATCAAGGAGTCAGGAGGGGATTGGGACATCAAGCAAAGAGAGGGGGGGGATGGGGACTACAAGTAGACATGGGGGGAGTGTGGAGACTACAACAAATAGCCGGGGGCAAGGATGGGGACTACATCAAGCAGAGCAGAGATGAGACACTGAGTGGGGGAAGAGAGGGGGTCACTATCAAGTGGGGGGGGAGGGGAGGGGATACAGAAAAGGGGGGAAGGGAGAGAGGATGACTGCATCTCCATCTTTCACTATTATTAGAAATATTGTTATTATAAGTGGGGGTGGGTGGAGAGGATGACTGGTCCCCCTCCGTCCACTATTATAATTATAATAATAATTATTATTATGAGTAGGGGTGGGGGGGACAACACTGAGTGGGGGATGATTGCTCCCCACCTTCCACTCTTATATTACAAGTATTATTGTGATAAAAACAACAACCATTACTGAAAATTTTACAGCTTTCACAAGACAAATGCTAAAGATGGAATAAGATCATTTTTAATCAAGTGGAGGCTGAATGTACTTTACTTAAAAACAACTGTAAACGTCAACATATTAATTACCTTGGATATCAATGGGTGTAGGAAGATCAAGAAGGGTGACTATGAAGGCACAATTAGGTGTCAACTGGCAGTCCGTCTCTCCCTTAAGGTAGCTGATCACTTGTCCTTGCACCTCTGTTGTGAATGGGATCAGATGAATAACTCTTGATTGGTAGGATAACTTTCGGAACAAAATTGGTTAAAAAAAGATAATCAAATTTTTAAAAACTGCTCTTCCATCCATTATACAAACCTTCAGTAACCCATCAGGAGCATAGGTGCCTGGGTCTACACTACTTAGTCCAGACTGGATTATGAGGCAAGTGACCAGTTGCTCTTTCTTCAGTAAGGAAAGTGTTGGTAGTGTGGGGGTGAAGGGAGGAGGAAGGGGCTGGAACTGAGAGAGAAGATGACGAGAAGGAAGAGGAGGTGGAGGAAAAGGCTGGCACTATGAGAAAAGGAGGGAGGAACTCGAGAGAGGAGAATGGAGGAAAAAGGGGATGGCAATGTGACAGGAGAGGTGGGGCAGTATGAAGCTGGTGCGCATACATAGAAAGGAGGAGAAAAAGGCTGGAACTGAGAAGGAGGAGGAGAATGGGGCTGACACTGAAATGGAAAGAGGAGGAATAAGGAGCTGGCACAAAGAGAGAGAGAAAGGGGTAGGCACAGAAATGAGGGGGAGGAGGAGTAGGAGGCTACAAATGAGAAAGGGGGAGAGGGAGAAGTATGTGAAGGGCACTGGGAAAGCAGGAGTAGAAGGCTGCAAAGGAGAGAGGAGGGGGGGGGGAGAAGGGAACTGGCAGCCTGGCACTGAGAGAAAAGGGAAGGAGATAGGAAATAATAACACTGAGGGAAGAGAGTGAGAGGAGAAAGAGGAAGAGTAATGAAAACTTACTCAGAAGTTACCAGTAAAGAAGTTTCAATCCTAAGAATGGTTGGCAAAAAATTTCCATTATGCAAGTAGCCTACCAATAAAATATACCTGACCCTTTCAATATGGTCTCTTGAAATTATTCATTTTCATTATTCACAGACAACTGACATGAAACATGTTTTATTTCGAAGAGAGTACTAACAGCGTCTTGGCTATGAGAAGTTCGTCCCAGTTTGATAAACCTGTCAGAAGAATTGTTACAAATAAATAAAAAATACACCATTATTATCATACTGAAAGGTTTAGGTCCAAAACACAAAACATTATCCACAGACAATTTAAATTTACTACAGGTATATTTTTAAAAAGTACTAGCATCTTGGCTGTGGGTGGTTTGTCAAAATTTGATAAAATTGTTAGAAGAGTGAATTTTAATAATATAATATACAACATCATACTGAAAGGTTTTATGGGTCCAAAGCACAAAAGGTTAAACTTCAGTAGTCATCATCATCATCATCATCTGGACCTCCTTTCCCACCCAGGGGCAGGGTGAGGAGTAGCAATGTCCAGACAGCCCAAACTTGCCCAATCCAATGAGCCAAGCTTCCATTCACTCATCGTTCAAGCCCCCGGAATCCTGGCTCTATCGCATATGCCAAAAACATTCACCACATTCTGTATATTCACATAAATGTATCCAATTGAGTCAACTTCAGTAGTTTCTTTAAATATACACTCACTATTGCCAGATTAATTACTCCTACATTATATGAACCTCTAGTGATGAGGTGTCTGAAAGCCATATTTAACTCCTCCAGTTACATCTCTTGATATCTTGGCTGGAGGTAAAAATACAAAAATGAAATAAATATAAACTGATTAGATAGCTATAAGTGAAGCTACATAATGTGGTTAAAGTTTTTTGGCCTATCTGACAGAGACAGCATTCCATGGGCTTGAATGATGAGTGAATGAAAGTGTGGCCCATTGAAGTGGGCAAACTTAGGCTGTCAGAATGTTGCTACTCCTCACCCTGCCCTAGGGTGGGAAAGGAGGTCTGGATGATGATGATGAAGACAAACCAATTAAGAAAAGATAATTATATAATAATAGTAATAAGAAAAAAACCGCCAAAAATGCCATGCCAGATTTGTCAGTAAGCCCACCTGACAGACTATGCATCATCTAGATATCAGTGAAGTTTTGTTACCTCGTGATACATAGAGATGGACACTTACAGACATAGGTAATTGCATACAGTAACACCAAACACAAGCAAATATGACTAACCTTGCATCATCTTGGGTGGGGCGCGGTAGCACAGTGGTAGCGCGCTGGACTTGTAATCGGGGGATTGCAAGTTCGAGCCTCGCCTGGTCTGCCGTGCCGGGAGGGGTAGCTCCCTCCTGTAACCCTAGCGGGGCTATATAGTCCATTACAGGGCTTAGCTCGGGGGAACTCCATTTTTTTTGCATCATCCAGGTATCGGTGAGTGACTGGAGACATTTACCAAGAGACAGTGCTTGTTTGGGCAACACTAGATGCCTTGTGTGTTGCTGCTGCCCCTCCACAGTGGATGATGGGCAGGCCTTGTGTGTTGCTGCTGCCCCTCCACAGTGGATGATGGGCAGGCCTTGTGTGTTGCTGCTGCCCCTCCACAGTGGATGATGGGCAGGCCTTGTGTGTTGCTGCTGCCCCTCCACAGTGGATGATGGGCAGGCCTTGTGTGTTGCTGCTGCCCCTTCACAGTGGATGATGGGCAGGCCTTGTGTGTTGCTGCTGCCCCTCCACAGTGGATGATGGGCAGGCCTTGTGTGTTGCTGCTGCCCCTCCACAGTGGATGATGGGCAGGCCTTGTGCATTGCTGCTGCCCCTCCACAGTGGATGATGGGCAGGCCTTGTGTGTTGCTGCTGCCCCTCCACAGTGGATGATGGGCAGGCCAGGGGATGCGGGGTGACAGGGTGGAGGAAGTGGGTGGCTCGGCTGTTCAGTCTGGCTTGCCACACTAACAATCCTGCCCACTGGCTCAGATCTGATACTTGCCAAATGCCCTGTGGGATAATGAGTCACTTTAACCCCTTCTCTGCAATTACACATATTTTCAGTACTGTACAATCCTGCTATATACAGACAACTTTAATCTGCTTGGGTAAATAAAACAAATTGGAGAGGTCAGACACACCACTAGAACTGCCTGTTCATACACAGCATCCCAATATTACTCCCCCAATTCCTACCCAAGAAAAGGGATGAGGTAGGATGCCCCTTCCTCCCCACCAGAATGAGACAGTATAACAATCAAACAGCATACCCAGTGACATATGCCACAGTCATTAACACACATCACCTCACAATGTGAAGTACTGGTTCCACCTTATAAGTACAACCTGGTTAATCATCTTCCCTTTAGTGCTTCTGTAACACCTATACTTATAAAGTATTAAAGGTACCACACAACTTTATCATGCACACCTGCACAACTCAAAATGACGATATGGTTACTCAAACAAAACCCTGATACAAAAGGGCTCCTGATGGTACGGGTAGTTATGTTTATGGAAATCAGTTCATATGAAACACTACATAACTTATGGGCAAAAACAGGTACTGGGTGTTTAGCTACCACCAACTTACACCTAGAATGCTATATATAAGGCAGTTTTAAACAAATATAATGGTGGGTTATATCTAAAACAAACAAAAGTAATATTGTATATGACCTATAATAATAATGCATAGCTAATGTAATGGATGCATAAAGATCCCAAGAAAATCTGTTGGAACTGAAACCACATCCTCAAACTCCTTACTCTGGCTACTGATTGCATACAACAACTATAAACACAAGTGAAGTAACCCTTCAAGGATTAAGGTTGCTGGTAATACATAGGAATAATTTATCTTACTATTCCCAGAAGCCTTAATCCTGTATGGGGTGACCAGAAACAAACTGCTTCCACATTGCCCTGTCCTTTGCCTGCCCTCCCTCCAACTTAAATCCCCCTCTCTCATTTACCTTTCCACTTCATCCTCCCATCTTATCCCTGGTCTACCCCTTCACCTCATGCACACACTTTCCTGGCCAGTTCTTCATCCTCCCCACATTGCTAGTAATTTATGCCCTTGGTTAACCCACCAGTTCACAGAAAATTATTCCCAACATGTTACCAAACTCCAGGCTACCTGATATCTTAATCTTGTCCCAATTGTTTCAGTGTCTGAGGTGATACACTGGCAAGTATTTATAATGGTCCTACTCCCTACCCGAATAACAGCATAAATAAGCCTCCATAAATTTACTATTAACAAAAATGTTTTAGTTTCTTTTAATCTGATATTCAGTCTAAATGACTTGATTATGAAGTGTTTATTAACACTGAGTGAAGACAGATGTAGCACAAAAGCCATTTTACAAACAATTCAAGCTTGGTAAAGTATATAAAATGAGATGCCTTCATGTGGTGTACTGGTCAGCTCCACTGCCAGGTTTGACAAACATTCCTCAGTTTCAGCCCTATCCCCAGAAAAGTGGATGGTGAGTTGCAGGAGGAGCCCACAGTTGACTGGGTTCATATTTCAGATGTGCTTTAGGACAAAGGACATTCTGAGGGTGGGAACATGGAATGTGAGAGGAGTGAATGATGAAGTGAAAGAGAGAGAGATTGTCCAGGTGCTTGAGGATGCAAAAGTGGATATATGTGGATTGACTGAAACTAAATGGAAAGGTGAAAGGATGAGAGAATGGGAATATGGTGTAGGTATATGTGCGGGAGTCAGTGAGAATGAGAGGGCAAGAGAGGGAGTATGTCTGATGATAAGCAAGAGGTGGAAGGAGAATATAAGAGAGTATGGAACAGTGGGTCACAACTTGAATACTAATTGTGGCTGCATGAAATTAGTGTTAGGTGGGGGAAGGGCAGTCTGATGGCAGAAGACTGGGTGAAAAGGAGGCAAGCTGTTAACAGCCATCCCGATAAGTTATCTGATTATAGACAGCTAAATGTAGGTAGGTAGGCAGACAAGACAGATAGCCCTGACAAACCTGGTGAAGAAGATAATGCTGGTGGCATCATGCAGCCAGTGACGGCAGTGTTGCTGGTGATGAAGGGCAAGGGTAGCATTTGCAGCTGTTACCTCCATGTTGACTTTCTCACCCTCCTGAAAAACAATTCATACAGTAAAAGTAACGTCAGTCATACGCAAGTTAACGTGGAACAAATATGTATAACACTACAGCTATTACTGTTCAATCCTTTTATATACTAGATATATGAGCCATTGTTGTTCATCTCTTTGTATTCTAAAGTAATATGCCCTTTACATCCATCAGCTAATCTTGTATTGCTCCTAAAAGTAACAGCATGGACCACTCCCCAGCCCTGGTTTTAAAAAGGAAAGTAAATCACTCAAGACACAAGAGAGAGAGAGAAAAAAGAAAGTGCAGTTGATAATGACAGGACAGACGCTGCAGGTAGATTATGATTCAAATTCCTGGCCTTGAGTCAATGTAGATGAATAAGGGACAATGGTATCAGTGGCCAGAACTCCCTCTAGCTTTTGCCAACACTAATGGTACCTGAGGCTGAGTGTGACAGTGACTTGGTGCACAGTGAGCAATGTGAAATACAGACAGTGTGGATTAGGCCTACTGGGGACAGACAGACAGACACACACACACACACACACACACACACACACACACACACACACACACACACACACACACACACACAAAATGCTGAGTATAAACTATGAGATTATATGTGACAGACAGCATTAGAATTACATTAAGGTGGTTCAAATACATGGAGAGGACGGAGAGTGAGAGATTAACGAGGAGAGAGTATGTGAGTGAGGTGGAGGTGGAGGGGGGAGGGGGAGACTGAGGATGAGATGGATAGATGGAATGGAGAGTTATATGAAAGAAGGGGGTGTGAGCTAGGAGGAGGGCACTGAAGTGGCTGGGGACGGGAATATAGAGGCGATTTGTCTTTGGTCTCCCCATTTGGGATTATGGCATCTGGCTATAGACAGATAGATAGACTTACAAATACACAAACTCAGCTCAGTACTAGGCAAACTTTGGGTGGCTCAAACAACTTACTCCATACACAGCAACACACATCATCATCATTAGTTGTTCCGAGAAGAATTGACACGTACATCGCCACTTGGCCTGAAGTACAAAATGAAAAATGTTACAACCATGGCACTGACTCTGATACACGTCTATGAAGCTACATGTGGAAGGTGTGCCTGTGAGGTGTAGCAGGGATTCCACAAGCTTGAATGGTGAATGAATGAGTGTGTGGCCTATTTTGCTGGGGATGCTGTTCACTAATTCTCCCAATTTTTTCAGCTGGGCATGGTGTTCATTTGTTCATTAACTTTTTGACTGGGCCTGGTGTTCATCTGTTCTCCTACTATAATTTTTTTTCACTGGACACTGTATGCTGTTCATCTGTTCTCACATTATCACTTAATTTTCCTCGCTTTCTGCACCTTGCCTTGCCCCACCTGAGGGTAGGAAAAAAGAGGCAGGGCGACAACGATGATGACAAATATTTTGATGTTCATTTTGGATATATAGAGCAGATATTGACCTGGATATCTGCATAGCCATATCCCAGTATGCCCTCTTACATGTCATACCAGTGAAACTGATTTTATGATAACCTAAAATACTGTACTGCATTATTTGATAAATTTATAGTTGCTGGAAAGGGATGCCTTCATGTGGTGGCATTGATAAAACCCGGCAGCTTAACTGTCTAGCTACACAAACCTCCCTCCACTACTTCCCTATCCCACAGAAGTAGAAGGATGGACCACAGGAGACAGGCATCTGGACTGCAGGAAAAAGGCATCTTAATCCCTTTGGTACAGTGACTTATTGGGTGCATCATGGCAGGCCTGGGTGCACCATGACATAACCTCAGTGTCATATATTCCCTTGAAGGTAGACAGAATGCTGGGAAATGCAGGAGGGGAGGGGGGGAGGTACTGGAAGCATGACGCTCTGGGGGAGCCAGGACTGCTCACTGTCCATGCTTCCAGCTCTGTCTACTCTGGGTCTTCAATCAATCCCTGTCCAGGCTGGTCATGATGTACTGTGGTAGCTGGTCACCTCCACAGATACACCGGCCTTGTCTCAAGGGAATTGCTAATGGCACCCATATAGTGGAAGACATTATACAGTATTTACACAGCTTGCATAACACCCGGAAGAGTTAATTAGTAACCTGGCTGATGCAGTAGTCTTGTATCCTAATGCAGAGAGTGCATAACCAACCACAGCCACAGTGCCTTAAGATACAGAGATAAGCACTGTGGCTAATCACTATAATCAGGCTTTTCATCTCATTAACTCTCCTCCTCTTACTGGCTCCCTTCAACCTGTCTCTTTGCCACACTGTTCTGTCTGCTTGCATCCCTCCACCTCTATGACGGGTGCGTAGCACCCGTCTAGCAACAAACTCTCATCCCTTTTCTGTCCAACTCTTTAATGCAAGAGTTAACCGTTACTCCCAGTCCTTCATGTATGCAACAGGTCAACTCTGGAACTGTCTCCCTCTGTCTGTATTTCCTACTTCCTATGATCTCCAGTCTTTCAAACACAGTGTGTCCAGGCATCTCGAGATGAACGGATCTTGAATCTGGTTCTCTTTTGTATTGTTTTTATGTTTTTCTTGGAAGGAATTGTTTTGCAGGCTCCTAGCCTTTGGTTTCTTCTTCCTAAAATTAAAAAAAAAAAAAAAAAAAAAAAAAAATGCCACCAACTTTACCCTAAATTTGGCTGTAGTGTAAACACAAAGCACATTTATCATGATGTGTCATGTGGCCCAAGGAAAAAAACAGGACATACAGTATCTATCTATCTATAGCCCGACGCCCTAATCCCGCAAAGGGTGGCCGCAGACAAAACGCCTCCAAGTCACTCTGTCACCCACCATTTGACTACCCTCCCCCCAACTCACCCCCCCTCCCTCATATACCTCTCAACTCCATCCCTCCACCTCATCCTCCATCTACCTCTCCCTCTCCCTCCCTCCACCTCACCTACATACAACCTCTTAGTCAGTCTTTCATTCTCCATTCTCTCCACATGTCCAAACCACCTCAGTGTATTTCTCCTAATCTTCTCAACCACATCCACATCTACCCCACAACGTTCCTTCACTTCTTCATTCGTCAACCTGTCCCTCCACATCACTCCACATGCTCCTCTCAAGTAACTCATTTCCACTGCTCTCACTCTTGACTTGTTCCCCTCTTGCAAGGTCCACGCCTCGCTTCCATACGTCAGGGTAGGGATCACAATACTATCATGCAGTGACTTCTTAACTTCCATACTCACCTCCCTATTTCTCATCACTGCTTTCAGTGTACCAACAACCTTCCTTCCCTGCTGTACCCTTTCACGCACTTCATCCCCCAAAGTTCCATCCTTACTCATCACACTACTCAAGTACTTGAATGCACTCACATTCTCCATATCCTCACCATCCAACCTCACTGTACATTCTGTGACTTCATTCCTCTTAAACACCATAACTTTACTTTTGTTTACATTAACTTTCAGCGTCCTCCTCCTACACACTGTCCCAAATTCATTCACCAAACCTTGAAACTCCCATTCATCTTCACTCAACAATACTGAATCATCAGCAAACAGAACACCGGAAGCTTCCAAATCTCACCCTCATTCATTAGGGCCAGCCCCACATCCACTGCCCTACCTTGCACCTCCTTTACAACCCCATCCATATATATATTAAACAGCCATGGAGACATCACACAACCCTGTTTCAGTCCCACACTGAGATCAAAGAGCTCACTCAGCTCACCATCTACTCGCACCGTAGCCATAGCTCCCTCGTACATACTCTTCACAGCACTCAACAATTTCCCCTCCACTCCATATATTCTTAATACTTTCCACATACCTTGCCTATCTATTCTGTCATAAGCTTTCTCCAAGTCCATGAAGGCAGCATACACTTTCCTTCCCTTCTCTAGATACTTCTCCACTAAACATCTTAGAACAAATATCTGATCTACACACCCTTTCCCTTCCTAAATCCCCCTTGTTCTTCTCCAACTAGCTCCTCTGTCATATGCCTAACCCTATCAATGAGTATTCTACCATATATTTTACCAGTCACACTAAGAAGGCACATACCCCTCTGGTTACCACATACTTCTCTCTCCCCTTTTCCTTTGTACAGAGGAACAATTATACCTGATTTCCAGTCCTCTGGAACCCTTCCCTCTTCCCAAGCCAATCTACACAACTTCCATATCCACTCCACAACAATCTCACCCCCATACCTCAGCATTTCACCACACACTCCATCAATTCCTGGGGCCTTTCCCAGCTTAATCTTCATCGCTTCCACTACTTCCACCCTACTGATCTCTTCCTCCCTCCTCTCATCTCTTCATCTCCCAGCCATTCCCCAACCACTTATACTCACACTGCTCTCACTCTCTACATTCAACAAATCCTCAAAGTGCTCCTTCCATCTCCTCAATTTCTCTCTCTTCTCCACCAACAATCTATTATTCCTATCTTTCACTCCCCTGCAATACATAAATACACTATAATGGCAGATGTCTACTACAGAAGGTGTTAACCCTGCAATCCACCTGGTTCATGTTTGAGATACTGGATAAGCCTGAGACTGCAGCTACCATCACAATTAATACTTATATTCAGGACAATGTACCTGCTACAGTAAGGTACATATCAGCCTTTAAAAAATAGATAAATATAGTACTATATTACAGTCTGTATAAGCCATTATGACAAAAGACAAAAGCAGTTGGAGAAACATTTTTAAAAACCTGTGTTTCTTTGCACATATGGGGCATGGCATACTTTCCCAAAGCCTGCTATAAATGGCTCCAACCACCCATAGTTCAACTCAGTGGCAATTCTGACCAGATCAAGTCCATCTTTCTGAGATTTATTGAATAATTTGTAACACTCTGTCACAAGATGCCTGCATCCCATAACAGGTGGACACAAATGAACTGCATCCATATCACCCTATCCGCTGTCATCTAGCTATCCTCTGTCCAACTCACACCACCTTCTCTCTTGCACCTCCACCCTCTCCCTCCATCTAATTCTCAGTCTCCTCCTGGAACCTTATTCACATACACTCTCCTGGTCAGCATCTCAGTCTCCATCCCCTATATAAGGCCAAACCATCTCAAAGTAATTCTCCTTATGCTTTCTTGCACATCCACAAAATCTTTAGTTTTCACACATCCCAGTAACACCACAGTGCCCTCAAGCCTCAAAGTCTAACTTCCAAAGAACCTTTACTTTCCAAAAGATTAAACAGGAGTGTATTGATTCTATCTGTCATTACACAATCAATGCACATTTGAAGGGTTAAGGGCTCTGACAACGAGGAGCCCATATGAACCCTTCCCTTGGCCAGGCGGAGATCTTAGCTAGAGGCGGCAAAGTTGCCTGGATCATCCGAGGAAGAAACAGGTGCCAAAGAACATAGTGAGGCAGTGGTTGACTCAGGCTCCTCCCCCCACAAGAGTGCTAATTTGCTGTCTCAACCCCTACGTGTCAAGTGGGGTTGGTGGAGGATTAGTGCCCCTCCCTGTAAAACAATTAACTCTGAGCCATTGGCCACCCCGTCTGGGATACATGGCGTCTGGCAATGAATGAATGAATGAACTCCTGGGAAACTTGTGGGGGGGCAGCATCTGTGGCCTGCAATGTAAACCTGTTGCCATTATACAGTGATGGTAAGTACAGTACAGGGGCAAACGTACTGTTCTTTACAATAACTCTTCTCTTGAAGAAATGGCTAACTTTATTTTTTTATTATTATTTATTTTTTACAATGAGAGATGGAAAGCCTCCATTCCTCTCCTTCCTGTAAATAATCTGATTTGTGACACAGTCCACCACATGTACATATGAAATTCCCATCCCAGTACTGTGCTGTGCAGGTTCCAATCTCTGTTAATCCCTAAGTAGCAGCTTTGAAAAAATCTACCTAACACCAGGGAAAAAAAAAAAAAAAATCATATAATCAATCAATTTTAAGTTACACAGACTCTCAAAGAATGTGATGTACAACATTACAGTATCTTGCGTGTGTGTCAGACTTTATAGGTCCAGCTGAACTCTTGGCTCAGTTACCTTGTTTTTTTTTTTTGTTTTTTTTCTTGAGAAATGTGCAGGCTTTGACCTTTGGTTCCTTCTTACCTGCATATATATATATATATATATATATATATATATATATATATATATATGCAGGTATATATATATATATATATATATATATATATATATATATATATATATATATAATAAAATGCAGTCTTGAAGTTTCAAAAATTTTAACATAGGATGCTGGTCTATTTATCTATCTATCTATTGCCAGATGCCATAATCCTGTATAAAGGGTGGCCATTTGACTCTGAGTTATTTGTTTTACAGGGAGGGGCACTAACCCTCCTCCAACCCACTTGCTGACACGTAGGGAGCACGTATGGTTTGGTTATATGGTTACCACCCAGCGTTGTAAATGGTTTCTTGGCTTACAGGAAACCATTTGGCTTGTCACTCAATGTAAAGCCACCTGTAAAGGAAAGAAAAGCAATAAGAAGTAACAAGAAAGATGGGAGAAATAGCAAGAGAGGAGGACAGGCACAGAAAAAGAATGATAAAGGTGAAGGAAGAAGTTGGCAGCACTACATCAAGTGAGTGGATGATGGTCACCACCACCTACAACTTGATGCTGATGTGCTACACTGAAAACTTCTTGGGACTGAGGAATTAAACTGATTAAATATTATGTGAGGTGTGGAGTCCTGAGGCTAGGCTAGGTGAGTACTATACACAACAGGGTAAGTTAGATGACCAGCCTACTTATCTTGATGACACTACAGGATCAAAAACCCTCATCACCACTTTGGCAGTGAAATGGAGGGGGACAGAGCGACGTGGAGGCAATTTGTTTGTGGCCACCCCAAACGGGATTGATGCGTCTGGCAACAGATAGATAGACAGACCACTTTGGATGCAAACTAGGCAAAGCTACCACTCCAACAGGGGCATTCTAACCACTTTTTAAACTTTCAAAATACTCCAAATTACACTATACCATCTGATAATCCCTGGCCATATTTATCTCTAATACTTACCTATGTCCAGTACCTTATTGAAGCCTTCCATTAGAACAGGAGGGCTGAAATATCACAAGATTTAAAACATCATCATCAATAAAACGATTCCCAGACTTTTAATATTTTACCTTTCAAAATATCGAATGTCATAAATTAAATCCCCAGCCATATTAGGTTTCAGCGCTTACCCATATTAGCAACATATCGGTATTTATAGCTCCTATTAAAAAGGATGACAGAAATGTTATGAGACATCCTCCACCATATTAATCTTAGTTTTTCCTCATGCCAGGGACCATATTCCACCTTAAAATATGTATGAATGACGCGAATATTTTGAGGATTTAACAGCTTCGGCCTACCTGGGTTTAAAAGGACATTTTGGTCACCTGGGAATACACCGTCATATAATGTATAGGTAGTTGATATCAACCTATACGTCTATATAATGGCACAAGAAGCTAATAAATACATAAACATGAAATTACCATCATAAGAATCGCAGTAACACCGTAATCAACTAATAACATCGTCACTAACCTTCAGCACGTACAAATTCACCCGCTCTCGTAATACTCTATTACCCCATTTTATAAACCTATTTTAGGCAGATAATTTTGCTACTACATCATTAATTTTTCAAGCAATAATTTAAGTGCAAAATATACTGAGATAAGTAAAACATTTCTTACTATTTTATTTCATTTTTTTTTTTTTTTTTTTTTAAGAACACGATAACATTTGCTGCATATAAATCGATAAAATAAAAACGTGGATTATTGCATACTGTATTTGGTTATATGGTAAGCATAAAACCAAATCACATCCTGTGCTGGGTGGTAACCATACATCCAAATGACGCCTGGTAGTTTAGTGGGTTAAGGTGGAGCCATCTGAGGGTGGTTGGGGTTTATTGTACCTGTAATGCCACTCGGGTAGAGGAGGGCTGGTTGCCCTTGCCTTAAATGTCGGGACTGACAACCTAACCCCGGGACCCAATACTCTTTCTCATATGGGGCAAAATGGGAGTGAATGTTGTTTCGTTTGCTATTATTGTTCTCCTCCTCCTTTTCTTTTTCTTCTCCTTCTCCTTTTTCTTATTCTTCTCCTCCTCCTTCTTCATCTTCTCCTTTTTCCTTGTTCTATTTCTTCCTTTAGCTGTTCGTCTTCTTCTTGTTATTTCCTTATGTTCAAAAAATATCCTGCTCGGGAGATTCTACACTGAGGGGTATATGCTGGCTGCAGCCAACCTCTCCACTGCAACAAGCGTCTCATGATGTCCTAAACAAACACGGTGTGGAGGAAGAATATAGGTCATTGGTGTAAAGGGGTTGAGATTTTGCTTTCTTTTGATTGAGAATGATTGAGGGAGAGAGAACGCAAGAAATGGATTATTTTTTTCGCTGCAAAAAAACACTGACACACATACACACACTCTAATCTTAAAACACACACACACACACCTGATGCCATAATTTGTATTCATATTCCTCAAAACTGTCTCACCTGATACGGTTTTCTTTCATTAGCGTTTTCCATTTTTCTATATTTCAAATTCCCCCTCCCTTCTCTCTTCAGTTAATCACACTTCTCTCCTCTGTGAATAATTTCTTTTCATTGTAGACTTCCTCTTCTGTTCATGCTATCTCAAGGCCATCATACAGGATGGCGCATAAATACCGTTTCACTAGAAACTCACCTGCCACTATCTTATGTGTTGTAGGAATGGCTTGACCTGCTGGTGTGGGTGTGGGTGTCTCAGTGAGAATAAGAAATAAACAAACAATGCAGGGTACACAGTGACAACACTGACCAAGCTGTCCCCACAACACATGAGAAATCACCCGATGCTGAGGAAGATGGACGACCCTCCAAGCAGAGATCTTTACCGCACTGTCCACCTTTATTCTCTTAAATTTTATTCTTGCTATCTCTGGTCGTGTATCCGTCACCTGGTGACATAGCTCCATTGCCCGGTCATCCGGTGGCCATAATCAAGTAGCCTTCCAGTCACCCTGTCCACCACCATTAGACTGCCCTCACTCAAACTCACATCCTCCTCTCTCATATATCTCTACCCTATCTATCCATCTCATTCTTGGTCTTCCTCTCTACCTCACTCAAAAATACACTTTTTCCATCAGTCTTGCACTCTCTATCTTCTTCACATGGGATACAGCGGGCTTAAAATAAGCACCTTACTGCTGTATTGGTAATGGAGAAGGATGTCCTCTTGTAGTGGCACTGATATGATCAGCCGCCTGAACTGTCTCGTCAAACAAATGTCCTTCGACCCCCTTCCAACACCCAGAAAGGAGGAGGGTGAACTGCAGGTGAAGGGTAACTTCAGTTTGCAGTCCAGTGATTTCACATTTCAGCTGAAGCTGGGACAGTGACAATGGTGATGATTACTGTACAACTACTACAATGGTAGTGTTGTTGCTCCTGCTGCTGCTCATACTATTACTGCTACTTACTACCAATACTACCACTCCCACTACTAGTTACATAGTTTGTGCAGACACTATATCCTTTGAGACAGTAAATGGAGGGTTTTATACTGGTTGTTCCTGTTGTGACCCATGTTCATCTAGAGACGAACTCAGAGGACTGCAGGTTGAACTTCTTTCTCCTACAGCACACCATGCTCCTGATGGGGTATATGGAGGAAGCCATGGGACAGAAGCAGACTGTAGCACCAGTTGAGCAGGGTGGTACTCCCAAGGTGGATGGAAAGCTTGTGATGGAGAACTGGAGCTCCCATTTCAGGACAAGTGCCTGACCATCCCCCTTTGCAGAACTTTTCAAGTGTTTCTGGAACACAGAGAGTAAGTCGGCATACTCTACAATGCAAGTTTCTCTAGCTGTCAACACCAACCCACATGCACATTACACATTACACTTCCTATTCAAGATTCAACCAAAATGGCATCATTTAACCAAGCCTCAGAGTCCCTGGGAGGGGGGGTGGGGATCATAAATGCACCCATCATCTGCCCATCTCCCAGTGGTGACCCAGCAAGATGGTTGGAACCACTGTCTGACTCATTTCTTCAGTTCTGCAACATTTGCAGCCTTTCCTCCAACTTTCTCTCTGTTGAGCACCACTTCTCCTCTAAACCTCACCTTCTCTTCCTAACTTAGACTCAGCTGTCTGAAGCAACTGAGCTGAGGCAACTGATAGCAAACTTTTCTCTTTTTCCTCCTACTTTTCTCTGTACTCATTTCAAAGCCAAAGGTGGCTGTTGTGTATATGTACGCAATGACTTATCTTGCTCTCGTGTTCCTGAACTTGATTCTTCTGAATTCTCTGCTCTCTTGCTTCAGCTTTCCTGATGTTCTCTGACTAAATATATCTAAGCTGTTTACTTATCCTCTGATTCTACTGACTCAAAAATTCTTTGATTATCTTACTTCTACAACAGAGCACATCCTATCCATTTCTCCCTTCTCTGAAATCTCCATTCTAGATTTCAATGTTCACCACCACCTTTGGCTCTCCTCTCCTTTCACTGATCCACCTGGTGAGCAGGCATACATCTTTTCTATCCTCAGTGACCTAAAGCAGCTTGTATAGCACCCTACCTGTATCCCTGACCGCCTTGGAGAGTGCTCCAACATACTTGACCTCTTCCTTACAACTAATCCTTCTGCTTACTCTGTAAATCTTTCCTCTCCATTGGGCTCCTTTGATCACAACCATATCATCTATCTATCTATCTATATAGATAGATAGATAGAAAGATACATACATATATACTGTATATATACATTTATACAGTACATATATATATATATATATATTATATATATATATATATATATATATATATATATATATATATGAGGCCCTGCACGCCACAAGGGGCAAAGTGACACATATGATTTTCTACAAATTGCTTTCAAAGTCTGGCGACAAAAAAGTTCATAGAAATGTTATTTTTTAGTTTTAGTTTCTAAAATTTGGACATAAGGTGCATAAATGTGAGTACTTTAAGGGTAATATCTAAGAAACTTGGCACAATAATATTTCATTGTTAAAATTATGTCATCAGTAGAAAAATATTTTTTGTTAGTGTCTTGCTAGACTTTGTGAGCTTTTTGCAGCCGTTTTTGTTTTGTTTTTCTTATTCAAACCAATAAAGTATCATATTTATCCATTACTATGATAAAGGTGAGTTGTTTTTTAAGGGCAACATGGAAGAAAACGGTAAAGTGCAAAGTAGCACCTGAAACAAGGTGTAAGTTGCTGGGGTGCTCTGCACTTGGCAGAGGTGACACTAAGACTGAGCAGGTAAGGCGCCACCCTTGAGAAAATCAGCGGCCCTAATTGGCTATGTGTGGATGACATAGCACATTCTGATTGGATGGCTGGTAACTACTGTGGGATAACATACAAATGGAGTTTACCCTTTGTGGAATGCAACAGAACCTACACCCCAAACAAAGTGTCAACAAGGTCGCTTGGAGCACACTTCTCACTTCAGACTTTCACCCTTATTGCACTAATCAGAATTAAGCAAAGCGACTTTGTGCACACATAGGGTAGTGTTTGAGGGAGTGGGTGGAAACAAACAGGTTTCAGCAGGTATGGTGCTTTACCGCTTGTGGCTGCAGGACCTCATATATACACAGGACAAACAGTGCTGCTGCCTGGTTAAATTGGTGCCACTACATGAAGGGATCCCTCTCCAGCACACAGGTTTTATAACACAATCCAGTAATATATAAACAAACAAATAATACATATACTGTACACGTATAATTTTGCAGAATCATGCCATCATCATCATTGTCATCATCATCCAGACCTCCTTTCCCACCCTAGGGCAGGGTGAGGAGTACCAACATCCAGACAGCCCAAATTTGCCCAATCCAATGGGCCACGCTTCCATTCACTCACCATTCAAGCCCCTGGAATCCTGGCTGTATCTGATACACCAAAAACATTCACCAAGTTCTGTAGCTTCACATAAACGTATCCGATAGAGTCAATCCTAGAATCATATGAAGTCAGAAAAACAATCATTACAAAATCAAAATATAAAAACAATGAAGATATAATTTAAAAAAAAAAAAATATTAAAAAACCATTAACATATAATGACACCAATGAAAAATTCAAAACAGTAGTAGTAGTTGTAACTCTAGGTTCATCTGAAAGTGAACCCAGTAGGCTGCAGGTACAAACTGCCAATCTGCTGCAGTTCACCATCCCTCTTTCAGGGGATAGGGAGGGAGCTGAGGGGCATTCATATACAGTAGCAGGCAGCAGTGTAGCCCAGTTATGTCAGTGCCACCACACAAGGCATCCTTCTTCAGCACAATTATGAAAATGTAACTGGAATATGTAACTGGAATAGGAGGAGGCCGTAGCACGGGCCGAACAGGGTAGTACTCCCGAGGGGAATGGGAATGGTGGTGATAGGGAGAGCTGGAGCTCCTGTTTCACTAGCTATCTAACCATCCCCCTTTGCTGACCTTTTCAGTGTGACAGTAACATGGAGAGTAGACCAGCATACTCTCCCAAACATTTCCTCTAACTATCTATGCACTACACCACATGCACTTTACATTTCACACAACGTATCCCACTACGCTACAGGGGTTGGCGCCAGCAAGGGCATGCGGCCAGAAAACTTTGCCCCCGCTACCTAGTGGCGGACTTCTGGGGGGAGGCGTGGCGGGGGTTCCGCCGGCATAGATCATGGGTCCAGGGCGAGATGGGGCTCGGGCCTGTGCTAGAGGGTACAGGGCATTGCGGTTCCCAGGCTGCCGCTTCCGCCCAATAGAGAGGGGCCCGAACCTGGGAGTAGCGTCCCAGGAGGCTGCCCTATCAGTGGGTGTATAATGGCGGGATAGTTGCAGTGCCAAGACGCGCTTGGAGGGTGTCCCTGCAGCTGTCCTGGCAGGGTGCCCGAGGCCACTACCACAGCCTCTGGTAAGCTGGTGGGCTAGGGGTCCCAGATCCATTGCCTGGACCTGGGACTGTGCGGTGAGTGGGACCTGTGCTGTGTCTGTCCCCATTTATTAATACTGAAGATGACAATACTTAAATGGTTTCAAAGCAAGCCTGAGGACAGTAAATCACCCATGGGGATGAGGGTGGGTTCATGGAATGTGGGAAGTTTGAGGGAAGAGCAGGGGAAGTCGTTGAGGCATTCAGTAGGAGGTGGGTGGACGTGGCGTGTTTGCAGGAAGTCCGGTACAGGGGTGGATCAGCCAGAAAGATTGTTGGGAAGGACTGTTGCTATAAGTTGTTTTGGCAGGGGAGGACAGACGGATATGGAGGTGTTGGTGTGATGGTTGCGGAGAAATGGGTGGAATATGTTATGAATGTTTTGAGAGTAAGCGATAGGATATTGGTTGTGAAAATTCTGTTGGGAAGAAAGATAGCTGTGATTATATCGGCATATGCTCCACAGGCAGGATTGGATGAATCAGAGAAAGATAGATTTTGGGATGATTTAATACGTGTAGTGGGTGGTATGCGGGATGATGAGATAGTGATTTTGGGAGGGGACTTAAATGGTCATGTAGGTGAAGCAGCCCAAGGTTATGAAGGAGTGCATGGGGGATGTGCATATGGTCTAAGGAATGCAGAAGGGGAAAGGATACTCGAGTTTGGGGAGGCAACGGACATGATTGTGTGCAACACATATTTTAGGAAAAGAGACAGTAGGTTAATTACGTATGAGTCTGGGGGAAATAGCAGTCAGATAGATTATTTTCTGGTTAGGAGGGCCGATAGGAGGTTAGTGAGGGATGTTAAAGTTATAGGAAGTGAGGAGTGTGTGCAGCAGCACAAACTATTGATTTGTGATATGGTGCTTAAAGAACAAATGATGAAAAAGAGGACTTATGTACCTAGGAGGAAAATATGGAAGCTGAAAAACCAAGTAGTAAGGGATGCCTTCTATAGCGAGTTGCGGAGAGTGGTGGCTGAACAGGGAGCTGTAGACAGAGGCGTTAATGAACAGTACAGAGCCCTCAAGAACAATTTCTTGAGAGTTACTGATGTAACATGCGGCTGGACAAGAGGACCACCAAGACATAAAGTAACTTGGTGGTGGGATGAGGGTGTAGAAGCTGCAATTAAGGAGAAAGAAGGCTTTTCCGGGAATGGAAGAAGGGTGGTAGCAAAGAGGAATATTTGGCTGCCAAGCGTAGGGCTAGGAGAGAGGTATACAGGGCAAAGTCTGAGTCACAGAGACAATTACTTGATAACCTAAATCATGGGGAAAGGAAAAATATATTTAGGGTGGCAGGTCAGGTGAAGAGGGATAATCGGGATATCATAGGTGAGCAGTGTGTGAAGAATGATGAAGGAAGGGTAGTGGTGAACAGTGAGGATATTAAAGATGCATGGAGAGAGCATTATAACCGGTTGTTGAATGAGGAGTTTGACTGGGACAGGGAAGGTTTGGAGCCAGCAGATCCAGTGTCTGGCCCTTGGCCTTTGATTGATACTGCTACTGTGAGTGAGGCAATAGGCAGGATGAGGGTGGGGAAGGCAGCAGGTGTGTCTGGGTTGACTGCCGAAATGTTGAAGGCCTCAGGCGATATAGGGGTGAGTTTAGTCACTGACCTGATAAATAGGATTATTTATGAGTGTGTTGTCCCAGATGATTGGCTGAAGAGTGTAATTGTAAATGTGTATAAAGGGAAGGGTGATGCCCTGGAAAGAGGGAAATATAGAGGTATAAAGCTTTTAGATCAGATAATGAAGGTAATGGAGAGAGTTTTAGAAGGTATGATTAGAGAAAGAGTGAATATTGATGAGATGCAGTTTGGGTTTATGCCAGGTAGGGGGACCACTGATGCCATATTCATTGTTCGACAGCTTCAGGAAAAATATATTGGTAGGAGAAGGGATCTTTATTTTGTTTTTGTTGATTTGGAAAAGGCCTTTGACAGAGTCCCTAGAGAGGTGGTGAAGTGGGCAATGAGAAAGCTTGGCTTGGAGGAGTGGCTGGTTAGGGTGGTTATGGCCATGTATGTGGGTGCTCACACCCAGGTGAGAGTGAATGGAGATTTGAGTGATGAGTTTTCCGTGAATGTTGGTGTGCATCAGGGGTCAGTCTTGAGTCCCATGTTGTTTATCATGGTACTTGAAGCCCTTTCACGTGACTTTAGAAACGGACTCCCGTGGGAGTTGTTGTATGCTGATGATTTGGTGTTGATTGCAGAGAATGAAAGGGAGACGGAGGAAAGGTTTAGGAAGTGGAGAGATGGTATGGGGGAAAAGGGTTTAAGGGTAAATGCAGATAAAACAAAAGTGATGATATCTAGGGTTGGTGGCGGTACTGTCAAAGACGAGGGAGAGTGGCCATGTGCAGTTTGCCACAAGGGCGTGGGAAGTAATTCCATCTTGTGCGGTGTGTGTGATAAATGGGTGCATAAGAGATGTAGTGGTATCAGAGGTAGACTGCGAGATAATGCTGATTTTATGTGTACGGCGTGCCGGGGTGAGCAGGTGGAGATCGTCAGACGTGAAAGAATTGAACTTGCTGGTGAATCTCTTGAGTGTGTGGAAGAGTTTTGTTATTTAGGAGACATGTTGTGTGCTGGAGGTGGGGCTGGAGCTAGCTCTGTGGCTAGGGTGAGAAGTGGTTGGAAGAAGTTCAGGGAGCTCTTGCCTCTCCTGACATTGAGGGGGCTCTCCCTACGTGCTAAGGGGTCTTTGTATGCAGCGTGTGTTAGGAGTGTAATGCTGTATGGCAGTGAGACCTGGGCAGTGAAGGAGGAAGACATTCGCCGGCTCAGACGTACAGAAATGACAATGATTAGGTGGAAGTGCAGTGCGTCCCTGCGTCCAAGGCCTGGAGGGGCTGGGTTTACAATGGAAGAGTTGAGAGGTAGGATGGGACTGGAGTGTATTGGTGTTGTGATGAGGAGAGGTAGATTGAGGTGGTTTGGACATGTGGAGAGGATGGGGGATGATAATTGGGTGAGGAAGGTGAGTAGTGTTAATATTGGGGGTGGGGTTATGAGGGGTAGACCGAGAAAGACATGGGATGAGGTCATTAAGTGTGACCTTAGGGTTAAGGGACTGAACAGGGAGGCTGCAATGGATCGTGCAGCATGGAGAGCCGCCATTAGGTGACCAAGGCCGACACATGCAAGCATGTTGGAGCCTTTAAAAACGAACGATCATAATCATAATGTTATACAGAATTATCTTTTATTTTTTCTTGGAGGGAACAAATTTTGTGGGCTTTAAGCCTTTAGTTCCTCCTTTCTTGCATTAAACAAAAATCTAAGTATCATACAAACAATCAAAATATAAAAACAGCAAAATAAAACAATCATAATATCACATTAACGATCAGAATAAAACCTTATACAACAAAAACAAACACATTCATTCACCATCATGTCTGGTACTCTCCCACCTGGAGTGTAAGGGCTGAGGCGAGGGATTTGGTCCACACACTCATGGTAAAGAGTGACTAGTTGCCTTCAAGTGAGTGGCATTATGTGAACAATAAACCCAACCAGCCCTCGGATGTGAACTCTTATGGGCCACATCTGGATGATGCACCTCAACCCATTAGCCCACCAGGCATTCATAAAAACTAGTATTATAATTTAAACTAAAATCACAAGGCAGTCAAAAATAAGGATTACATAAAACTAAATATGATTTATAAATGACTATACTTAACACCTTCAATCCAGTGACTTGTTCTATTAGTTTATTCTTGTTGTTGTGGCCCCAGCCTCATCTGGACATGAATCCAGTGGACTACAGGGTGAAGGTGCCAGCCCCAGCAGTCCACCATCCTCCTTTTGGGGGATAGGCAGGAAATTGAGGTACATTTGCATTAGCAGGCAATGAAGCCAGCTGGTTATATATGTGCCTCCACATGAAGGCACCCCTCTCCAGTACTCCAGATTATTTCATTACAGAATATAAGATGCAGGAAGAAACACAGCAACATGTTGGGGCCTGAGGCTATGCTAATACTCCATTACATTTAAGGGATCAATATTACAGGATAACGATTAGATGGATGTGTAGTGCATCCTTCAATGACATGCTGGGGGGGGAGGGGTTTAAGGTTGAGAATGAAGAGTTGAGAAGAAGGATGAGACTTGAATGTACTGGTGATGTGATGAGAAGGGGTAGAGTGAGATGGCTTAAACATATGGAGAAGGTGGAGGATAATTGAGAGTTGAGGATGAGAGGTGTGCATATTGAGGGTAGGGACATGCGAGCAACACTGAAAAAAACCCTGCAACAAGGTCATAGAGCATGAACTCAGGGATGAGAGACTGAAGAGAACCTGCTAGAGACTGAGGATTGTGGAAAGGCATCATTAACTGACCAGTGCCAATGCATGCAAGCATGTTGGAGCCTTAATAAATAAATAAACAAATGGATAAATGACCAACCTACTGCCATTCATAGTACAGAACCCTACATAACTGAATAATCTCCAGTCATCTCTTGGGGACTGAATCTATGCAAAGCTGTCACTCTGACTGGGGTGTTCTAACCCCTGGACCACCAAGGGAAGGGGTGAATTAAGGCTGGATCCAACCCCTCCAGTTTGAAAATTTTATCCCAGAATATTTAACTGTGAAGGAGTTATTGAAGGCTATATCTAACCCCACCAGTTCTATTGTCCATATGTTTTTACCTGACAAAGATCTGTATCCTCTTTTAGCTTAGTTGATGGCCAGGCACAGTTAGTCTGGTGTATAAATTCTACTTGTAACCAAGGAGACTCAAGTCTGCCTCATAACTAAGGCTCATCCTATTTCATACAACCATGACTTAGCATTCAAGTTGTAGGAATGACCCGATTCTATCACATAAAAACTGACTATAACAGTTTCTTCCAAACTACAGGATGGTCCATAAACTCCTTTTCCACTGCCAAGCAATTTCTTGGGTGATACAGGGATGATTGAGTCAGCCAGTGTTATCAGTTTTTATTCTGCATCATTTATTCATTTTCTGTTTCAACTGCCACACCCATGCCCAATCCAGCTGGTGAGCCATCGCCGCCACACACAAGATACTGCCTGGTGAGTGAAGGCTGCACCTAACCCCTCCACTTTCAAAAATATCTCAGAATGAAATTAACAAGAGGTTGCAAGAATGAAATAGAGAGTAGGCCACTGGATTGAAAGGGTTTTTTAATGCTGAATTATACAAGAGATAAATCTATATATACTGTACAATGGTTCTTCTTCATTATAAAATACAGAAGAGACATATATGAGCATACAAAAGGATCATCATCACCATCAACACTGGCACCATCATCATCATCTTTGGCACTATCAGCAGCATATTCACTCATCATCAAGATAACTATTGTTCTCACTGCCATCATCATCATCAGCACCACCATCATCAATGTTATCTTTGGCACCACCACCACCATCATAACAGGCAACAACACCACAGTCATCATCATCCTAACCTTACATAAAAACCTTTCCCCCTGAATCAAATGACATTTTCTAGTTTATTCTTGCTACTTCCAAACAACTCAGATATTCTATTCCAGAAGACTTTATGTCGCACATTTCAATATTTCACCGATCACATGGTTCAATGCCAAGGTAACACTCACTAGTTTCCAGTACTTTAGGAAGGATGAAAGCAATGCTGTGAGCCCTACCTGCCTGAGTGTTCACACATTCAACATAACCTTCTCATGATCAGGATAACTCTAGTGAAGTACATTATTCCTGACAACTTTATCTAGATGAGAATGGTAACTACCTGCGTCTTGCTGTCTCCAAATAACTTATTCCCTCTCACATCAGGACAACTCTAGTCTTGTCTTCCAGTTAATGCCAGGTAATTTTATGTGGCTAAAAGTGCAGCACTGTCACCATTAACCCTCTCATGAGTGGGACAACTCTATTATTGTCTTCCAGTTGGTACCAGGTGTTTTTATGCAGCTCAAAGAGTGTTGTACTGCCACTTTTAACTCTTGTCGAGCTGCAGACAACATATGAGGCACAAATGAAGGTCTGCAAGTGCCACGCTGCAGGCCTCATACGAGATACAATTTCCACTGGTTATCAAACAATGACTCAGGGGAGGTGAACTTCCTTTCAAAGACTCAAACTGACAGGGTTAACCCTCTCATGGCTGAGACATTTCTATCATAGTCTTCCAACTGGTACCAGGTAATGTTATGTAGTTACTAGTGTAATTCTGTCACCCTTAACCCTCTCATGAATAGGACAATGCTAATTTTCTACTCTACACAACTGTGTTCAACTGAAAGTTGAGTCTCACAAACCCAAGAGTGTCAATACCTGGCTAGTCCAATGGTTCGGTCCCACTGTGGCAATTCCAATGTTTCCAGAGCCAGGTTCAGTTTATAACTCTTCACTGAAGCACACATCTACTGCTGTCACAAAAGCCTGAAAGTGCTAATACTACACTGGACTGACAGTCTGATGCCAAAGAGTGTTGACGGCTCACTGATCAGATGGTTCCGTGCCAAAATAACGATCGCCAAAGTTCCCAATGCCAGGCACAATATAAAACTTTTCATTGACACAGGGGTCCACGGCTGTTGTAACAATTCTCACCTTGGGAAATGCATATGTTATGTTGTGCACACCTGAAAGGGAAGATACAAATGTTTTTAGTTACACAGACAGTTTTCATCATCAGCACACCCACACATATGCACACAGACATGCATGCCACACCACACCACACCAAACCCACACATGCACGCATGAATGCAAGCACACACACACACACACACACACAAAACAAAGCAACAAAACTTACCCTGTTCAGTCATAAGCAGAGAACACAGTGATATATGTTCTTCTACAACTTCATGGTCCAATAACACTCTTATGGCCATAATGCCAGCAGCTCCCGTCCTTGATGTCCTTTGGCAGTCTGAGGTAGTGCAGCTGAAGAAAAAAAAAAAGTACAATTTTTATTATTACTATTACTGCTGTTGTTATGGGGATAGGGCAGCCTGATGATGGAAGACAGGGTGACATGGAGGCAGTTCATCTGTAACCACCCCTTCAAGGATTATAGTGTCTGGCTAAAGACAGATTATCATCATCATCATCATTATCCTAGTTTTGCCCATTACTGTACCTATTCTCTCGCTCTCTCTCACTATCTCAATGTCTCTTGAAAGTCTGTGGTAGTACAGCTGTCACGAATCAATTCGCGACATTTCCTTTTTGTGAGAAGCCACGAACTATTAGTGGAAAACTCACTGTGTATCGCTCAGTTAACCGTTTCTCTCTCCATTTCGGGGTATACTTTTCAAATCATTCGTCACCGTTTTCAGGGGTGACCGATTTGATGCACGTCACTAAGTGCGCTACTGAGCGATACTATTGTTTCTTTATCGTTCACCTCTGCTTGCCTAAACCATTAGCCATGCCTTCTGGTAGCTTGTGCGTCCTGCCTGTACATTATTTGAATTCAGTCTTGTGTTTGCTGTGACGGAGAAAGGTTCTGTGCTCAGAAGTGGAGAGGTCAGCTAGCACCCCAAGCTCTACTAGTACAGTTAATCCCAGTACTCCCACCTTAGTGGTGATACATAGCATTCATCGACTGGTATTTCTTTTGTGTATTTCCTAGTTTTAAGAGTTTAGTTAAGGTGTTTTTCCTAGGCGTAAGTATTTAGCTTCTGTGTGAGTGAGCGAGTGCGTCTCATTTAATTGATTTGAATTGTAACGTTAAATTTATTTTTTGTGATTAATAAATTTAACAGTTCCTTTCTTGAGCTTAATGTAAGTAAACTCTTGTTTCATTTAATCCAAATTAAGCTTATTTTCCATATAGCTCCTAGCTTGCATAAACATTTGCTTTCATAACTGGTACTTAGACCAGTCTTGTTGTATTAACTTAAAATCCGTTGTGCCAGGAGTTAATGCATCAGCAAGAACCTGATGTTGTTATTATTAGTATTAGTTATTTATTGTCAGGGGTGATGTAACTTTCTCCAGAGGCTAACAGTACAGTAATTCAGCAATTGTGAGTAATTAGTCTCTGCGTGTACTGTTGAGAAAGTTTATGAATTCTCGTTCTCAGAGAGTCGTGCGAAGAAGCAGCGTAAAGTAATCATTGCTTGATGTAGCAAGACAATCATTGTCTATGCTCTTCAATATTATTGAATATTATTATCAATTTAAATAATATTTAAAGCATATATTTTAAAATTACCGTGATATTATAAAAACCCCGTGACAACAGCCCCCCTCCCCCTCCTGAAAAAATACTGTACAAAATGCAAAAATAAGTACCTTTATTACAATAATGCTTCTGGCGACTTCAGTGGTGAGTAAATAAAGGCGTGACCCATTCAACTGGGCTGACTTTAATCAACTGCTCCTCCTATCAGTTTTTTCTTGCTCCCTGAACCTTACCTCACTCCCTCTGAGAACATGACGAAGTCTGGATCATCATCATGATTAAAAAAATCATTACAGCCACCACCACCACCACCACCATTATTCAGTAACCTTACACATAAAGCATAAGAACAGGGGACTAATTATCATGATCATTATCACTGTGACAATAAGCCAAGTTGGGGGGTCAACTGTAGTTAACTCCTTCAGTCATATTGTCTTGCTTCATTGCTGGTACTGTCGGACATTCCCACATGTACTACACTGCAGGGGACACTTGTAGATCTGACAGGTATGATGTGGCCTTCATTTACTCATTATTAAAGCTCTGTCCTAAGCTTAAAAAACTGACCACATGTAGGAAGAATGTTCACCATCATTATCCAGGCCTCTTTTCCCACCCTAGGAAGGGATGAGGTAGTATCCACACAGCCAGAGGAGACTTGAAAGAATGAGATCACACAAAAACTAACCAAAGCAAGACAAGCATATCAATAATACTGTAAATCAATGAATGTTGCTGTGGCCCTATGCTCATCTTGACATGAGGTCAGTGGAATACATGCAGAAGTTGCCCTTCTCCTGCAGTTCACCACGCTGAGGGATAGGGAGGCAGCTGAGGGATGTCTCCATAATGAGGCAGAGAAGCCACTTGATTACACTGACACTGTCACTGGATTGAAGGGGTTAGTCAATGATGTATCTAACCCATCACATTTGAATCCTCCCCTACACCTTGTAAAGTTGTCCTAAAAAATAAAAAATAAAAAAAATAAATAAAAAATAAAGTGGCATAGCCAGACCCTCTCAAACTGGTGGGTCAAGGTGGAAGTGGCCCATTGCTACACAATGTGCACACATTTAAATAGATAAGTTTCAGATGGGGTGCCAGTGAGGAGGGCCAAGAAATGCATGGGGAAGCCAAGGCTGTCCTGAGGCTCTGCCACTGGCCCATTATCCAGGGGGATTCTGTTCCAACTAATGCCACATCATTTTACCTCTGGCTCTCCTGTGTCAAGGTTCGTCTGGATGAGAATCTTGCCAATCCTAACGTCCTTCAACACCTCACACAAAGCGTTTTCCATTGTCTCCCCTGCCCGTAAAATTGAAACACCACAAATCTTTTCTGTGGCAATTCGTTTTCCTTCATACGGGATTCCCTGGGGTGTTTCCACAGTCATGTCCTGCTGGGGAGAAGGAGTAGAATCATCATCATCATCAAAATACCACAAATCTCTATGGTGAATTACTTTCTTTCACAAGGGATTTAATTATACAGGAATACCCCGGTTTAACAATGCAACTGGTTCAGTAAAAACCCATCGCTAGGCAGGGTACGGTACCATAATCTCAGGGTGTATTTAACATGTGAAGTATAGGGATGTGTTTTTAAGCCTTGGGTTTACCCCTCAACCAAGTCCTAAACCTATCCAAATGAGTCCAAAAACAAGTTTCTAGCTAACTTAAACCTCCAAATAACTTTAAAACAAGCTAAACTAAGCCTAAAAGCAGTTTATAACTCACCTAAACCCAAATAAAATATGAAAATCATCAAAAATAAGGATGGAAAAAATCAAACCTGGTAAACTGTACCCCAATATGACAATGCTCACCCCACCTATGACTAACTATCTATCTATCTATTGCCAGATGCCTCAATCCCGTACAGGGTGGCCACAAATAAACTGCCTCCATGTCCCCCTGTCCCCCACCATTTCACTGCCCTGCTCCCAACTCACACCCCCCTCTCTCATTTACCTCTCCACTCCATCTCTCCATCTCATCCTCAGCCTCCCCCTCCCTCTCCACCTCACTCACATACACTCTCCTCGTCAGTCTCTCACCCTCCATCCTCTCCATATGGCCAAACCACCTAAATGTGTTCCTCCTAACGCTTTCTATCACATCCACATCACAACGCTCCTTTATATCCTCATTTGTCAGTCTGTCTCTCCATGTGACTCCACAGGCTACTCTTAAATAACTCATTTCCACTGCTTTCACTCTTGACTTCTGTCCTTCCAACAACGTCCAAGCTTCACTTCCATACGTTAGAGTTGGTATCACAATACTGTCATGTAGTAACTTTTTCACTTCCATGCTCACTTCCCTGCTTCTTATCACTGCTTTCAAGGAACCAGCAACCTTTCTTCCTTATTGTACCCTTTCAAGCACTTCACCCTCCAAACTTCCATCCTTACTCATCACACTCCCTAGTACTTAAATGTACTCACATTTTCCATTTCCTCACCATCCAACCTAACTGTACATTCACTGACTTCACCTCTCTCAAAGACCATCACTTTACTCTTCCCTACATTCACCTTTAGATTCCATTTCTTACACACTCTCTCAAACTCATCCACCAAGCCTTGCAGCTCCCCTTTGTCTTCACTCAACAACACAGTATCATCTGCAAACAGTACAGGGAGTTTCCAAACACTATCCTCTCTCACCAGGGCCACTCCAACATCCACTGCCCTACCTTGTATCTCTTTTATTACCCCATCCATGTACAGATTGAACAACCATGGAGACATGACACATCCCTGTTTCAACGCAACCTTCAAAGAGAAAAATTAACTCAGTTCACCACTGCAGCCTTAGCACCATCATACATACTCTTCACAGCATTCAACAACTTCCCATCTACTCCATATATTCTTAACACTTTCCACAATCCTTGTCTATCCACCCTGTCATATGCTTTCTCCAAATCCATGAAAGCCGCATACAACTTCTTTCCCTTCTCTAGAAACTTTTCCACTAAAGATCTAAGAATGAATATCTGATCCACACAACCTCTTCCCTTCCAAAAGCCTCCCTGATCTTCTCCAACTAATTCCTATGAATAAAACACTCCAACTAATTCCTATGACTAAAACACATTAATCTAAGTCTAAAAAATAGTTTACAAATCAACCTTAACACAAAATTTTAGTCTAAAATACCACCAAAATCAGTTTAAAAAAACAAAACCCATTGCCACACTGGGGTCTGGCCAGTGTTAGGTGGGGTATGGTGGTTTTTCTACCCATCATCGCTATGCTGGGGTTTCACGTCCATGTATAGGGGTTTCACATCCTGAGGTCTGCCTGTAATAATACTAATACTTACACTAATAATAATAATAATAATAACTATAGTAATTCCTGGTAGGTGGGGGTGCTCACCATCCACTCACTCAATGTAGTGCTGCTTTGGTTATCAGCCCTTTCCTCTCGTACTTCCTTCCTCTTCTGTCGTTCTTTTCTTCATTCTTTCTACTTTCTTCTGCCTATGGGTGACTTTACTCTCCCTCTTCAATCTTTCTTTCCTTCATTCTTTCCCCCTCCTGCCTGTGGGTGACACTACACTACTGACAAGCCAAATGGTTTCCTGTACACCAGGAAACCATTTACTACGCTGGGTGGTGACCATATAACCAAATTATGGCGCCTGGTGGTTTAGTGGGTAATTAAGGCACTTCAATTTAGGGGACATGTTATATGGTGAAGGTGTGGCTGGAGCTAGCTCTGTGGCTAGAGTAAGGAGTGGCTGGAGGAAATTCAGGGAGCTGTTGCCTCTCCTGACTCTGAGAGGGTTCGCCTTCCTTGCTAAGGGATCTATGTATGCAGCATGTGGTAGGAGTGTAATGCTGTATGGTAGTATGAACTGGGCAGTAAAGGAAGAGAATATCTGGAGGCTCAAATGTACAGATATGACAATGATCAGATGGGTGCATCCTTGAATGTGAGGCCTGTGGGAGCTTGGATTACGATTGGCAAGTTGAAAGGAAGGATGGGACTAGTGTGTATTGGTGATGTACTGAGGAGGGGTGATGATGTGTAGTAGACTGAGATGGTCTCAGCATGTTGGGAGGATGGATGATGACAACTGGGCGTGGAAGGTAAGGAGTGTGAATATCAGGGGTAGGGCTGAGATGGGCGGACCAAAAAAGACCTGGGACAAGGTCACAGAGCGTGACCTCTGGGATAAAGGACTGAACAGAGAGGCTGCCAGAGATCAAGAAGCATGGAAAACTGCCATTAGGTAACCAAGGCTGACATATGCAAGCATGCTGGAACCTTTATAAATGATAACGACTAAACCTATTGGTCTTCATTACAGTTCTCCTCAGATCACAGCTTCTTGAAGAGAAAAAACAAAAGACCTACTGTAAATGGAGGTAAAGATGGAGAGATGGCAATTTTAGGCCAAGATAAAATGAAAAGGGTGAGTTTTCAAAAGCCATCTATCTCTAAGACATACCGTAAATGGAAGTAGAGTCAGCGCGTGTTCTATCACCAGACGAATCAACCTCTTGGAGTAGAAGATGAATTCGTCCCTGGGAGTGTCCTTATTGCGAATGAACGTGTGCAGTCCACGAATTTGTGGCGTTGATGGCAGGAGATGGAGGGAATTTGGTCTTGCAATGCCAAAATTGGCGTTTGCTAGCTTCTCTCGCAGCCTGAAGCCCCTCTGAAGAATGTACAACCAGCATCACATCCTAGTGTCATTCTAATGTTTGAACTCAGCATTCAAGATGGACAGATGGCAATTTTAAGTCTAGTCAAATTCAAGATGGGCAGATGGCAATTTTAAGTCTAGTCAAATTCAAGATGGGCAGATGGCAATTTTAAGTCTAGTCAAATTCAAGATGGGCAGATGGCAATTTTAAGTCTAGTCAAATTCAAGATGGGCAGATGGCTATTTTAAGTCTAGTGAATTCAAGATGGGCAGATGGCAATTTTTAAGTCTAGTCAATTCAAGATGGGCAGATGGCAATTTTAAGTCAAGTCAGAGGAAAAAGGGGTTTAGGATTATTATTATTACCTGTTGTAGTTGTGTCATGACATTTTGAGCAATGAGATTTATGGCAACTTCATTCTCACCTCCTCTTGGCACAATGATGTCTGCATGGACCTGAGAATAAGAAGAATGTAACCATCATCATTATTTATTTATCATTATCATTCTCTCTCTCCCATTCTGTATAGGTAATTAAGGTATCACCATAATGGTATAATAATAATAATCATCATCAACTGATGGAGTAGAGAGGTATATGAGGGAGGGGGGTGTAAACTGAAAGCAGGGCTGTGAAATGGCGACATGGAGGCAATTCGTTTGTGGCCATCCCGTATGGGATTAAGGCGTCTGGCAATAGATAGATGCCTATAGATAGATCATTAACTAAGAACATGAAGAAAGTATTTATCATCATTAACACTTCATCATCACTTACTCTTTCAGTATAGGTAATTAATGTACCACCATAATACTGTAATCCATCCATCCACCCATCATCCAATCCCATGTTGCCCCATGAGGAGTGTAGGAGTGCAGGCCAGGCAAGTTGGTCCTGACATTTAAGATGAGTGACCAGCCTCACTCATCCCTGAGTGGCATTACATGATCAATATACCACAGCCACCCACTGGATATAAACCTATACCGGCTCATTCTGATTGAAGCGCTGTAATTACCCACTAAACCACCAGGCGCCATAATTTGGTTATATGGTTACCACCCAGTATAGTAAATGGTTTCCTGGTGTACAGGAAACCATTTGGCTTGTCACTCAGTGCAGTGTCACCCACAGGCAGAAGGAAGGGGAAAGAATGAAGGAAAGACAGAAGAGGAAGGAAGGAAGAGAGGAAAGGGCAGACACACAAAGTAGCACAACGTCAAGTGAGTGCCCCCACCTACCACATAATACTGTAATACTACTACTACTACTAATAATAATAATCTATCTATCTATTCATTGCGAGATGCATTAATCCTGTAAGGGGTGGCCACAAACAAAGCACCTCCATGCCACCCTGTTCCCTTTGATTTCACTGCCCTCCCCCCAGTTCACATCCCTCTCTCACATACCTCTACACTCCATCTCTCCATCTCATCCTTGGCCTCCTCCTTCCTCTTCCCCCCTTCACCTCACTCACATCCACTCTCCTTGTTAGTCTCTCACTCTCCATCCACTCCACATGGCCAAATTACCTCAGTGTATTTCTCTTAACGCTTTCTATCACATCCACATCCACACCACAACGCTCCTTTATATCCTCATTCGTCAGCCTGTCTCTCCATGTGACTCCACAGGCTCCTCTTAAATAACTCATTTCCACTGCTCTCACTCTTGACTTGTGTCCCTCCAACAAAGTCCAAGCTTCACTTCCATACGTTAGAGTTGGTATCACAATACTATCATGCAGCAACTTATTTACTTAAAGCAACTTTTTTACTTAAATGCTCACTTCCCTATTTCTTATCACTGCATTCAAAGAACCAGCAGCCTTTCTTCCTTGTTGCATCATCTCATGCACTGCATCCTCCAAACCTCCATCCTTACTCATCACACTACCCAAGTACTAATGTACTTACATTTTCCACTTCCTCATCAACCAACCTTACTGTGCAGTCAGTGACATCATTTCTCTTGAAGACAATAACTTTACTCATCCTTACATTCACCTTTAGATTCAATTTCTTACACACTCTCCCAAACTCATTCATCATCATCATCATCATCATTCTTCTTTCCCCCCCCCTCCTCTCTCCCACCTCTCTCTAACATAGGCAGTTCATTATTATCACCACCATCCCAACTTCTATTGCCAATGAAATTTGGAGTGAGGGAAGTTATACAAACATCCTTCTCTTCCTCCTCATCATTATTATAATATTTCCTGACATGAAAAGGAAAAAGATATATTGACAACATCTAGTAACTTAAATAATGCTTAACCATGCAACTGAGTCCTACACAGACCATACAGATCTAGAGGTCCTTATCACAGAGGTATCAACACACTGTACAGTACATACATATCAGTCAAGTGCTAGATTCACAAACTGCATGTACTCTACTGAGTTGCTACATCACAAGAATGTTGTTGTTGTTGTTGCTGTACCCCAGGCTCATCTGAACATGAACCCTGTGTATTGTAGTCTGCAGCAGTCCAACACCCTTCTTTTGGGGAAGACGGATAAAGATGTTACTATAACCAGCCAGTGGTGCCACCCAGTTACACTGGCGTCACCATACAAAGGTGCCCATCTCCACCACCACAAACTGTTACATAGGTGCTACAGATCCAGAGGTCCTTACCATAGAAGGGGCAATGTAGTAGTCAAATGCAGGCTTGACAAACTTGAAGTATTGTTTCAACACACCATCCAGTTCTCTCCCTCGCTCTGCAATGTCCCGCTGCAATCGGCGAACCAGTCTTTCATCTGAATCAGTGTCAACAAATACCTTCATGTCTAGCAACTGTTGAAAGAAATTAGGTTATTATTATTATTATTATTATTATCATCACCATAATCATCATCATAGAATCCTGTGTTGCCCCATGAGGAGTGTAGAAGCCCGGGGCTAAGCAAGTTGGTCCTGACACTAATACGAGAGTGACCAGCCTCACTCATCCCTGAGTGGCATTACGTGAGCAATAAACCCCAACCACCCCTTGGATATAAACCTGCACTGGCTCAATCCGACTGGAGTGCCTTAATTACCCACTAAACCACCAGGCACCATAATTTGGTTACATGGTTACCACCCAGTGAAGTAAATGGTTTCCTGGTGTACAAAGCTGGAAGTAACGCCACTACTATTTTAATAACGATGGTGGTAACGCCATTACTTGTTTTAGCTAGTAGCAGAACTGAGAGCGCTGCTACTTTTTGGCCGTACTCACGCGTTACCGCGCTCCTCACTACTCAAGCGACGAATACAGGTCCGGAGTCGGTGAGTACTGTACATACAGATATGCTGACGGTTTGGTTGTATTAATGACGAAAAATAATACTTTTGTCAGTTCTGTCAATTAATGATGTTTGTTCTACATTACATCAGTGATTTATTAATTATTATTTAATAGTTATGTGCAATATTTAGACAGGAATTTGCTAGTTAATTATCAACTGTTTAAAT
>NW_027642955.1:82500-105000 GCF_032717465.1 Coenobita brevimanus
CAACACTCCCTTGCTCACAGTTGTGAATATGGCCATGGCTCACCCATTTATTTCTCACCTGATTGCCTCACTCCATCCATCACTCGCCACTGAGCTGTTATGCACATAATACAATACATATGAATTGCAAGCACAGTAATTTTACCCAACAAAACAGACTTTCATTTCTAACAGCCACATTGAACTTCTCTGCCCGTGCAAATGCATTCTAAGATGATGTATAACTTCATATTAGAATGCATTTGCGCTGGCAGACAAGATAAAATCTAGCTGATAGAAATGAAGGTTTGTTTTGTTGCATAAAACTACTGTGCTGCAATTCCTGTGTACTTATTGTATAAACCGCAAAACAGCTGAGTGGCGAGTGAGGGGTGGAGTGACAGCAGTCAGGTGAGAAATAAATGGGCGCACCACGGCAAGGAAGCTGTGATAATTCTATGGTATAACACATCTTCTGAAATCATCAGTTCACTAATGAATGCTCAAGATTTGTTTGTATAGTTAGTTTTCCATGTTTTTATGAATTAAATAATAATATTTAACAAAATGTGCTTGCCAATGTACTGTAAGATGCTGGAAGCTTTTGGTGTAGAAGTGAGACCTGAGCAGTAAAGGAAGACGATATTCGCAGGCTCAAACGTACAGAAAAGATAATGATTAGGTGGATGTGCTGTGCGTCCTTGAGTGCAAGGTCTGGGGGGGGCTAGGTTTATGATGGAAGAGTTAAGAGATGGGATGGGACAGTAGTGTATTGGTGTTATGATAAGGAGAGGTAGACTGAGATGGTTTGGGCATGTGAAATGGATGGGGGATGATAACTGGGTGCAGAAAGTGAGAGGTGTTAATGTTGGTGGAAGGGATGTGAGAGGCAGACCGACAAAGACCTGGGACGAGGTCACTGAGTGTGACCTCAGGGTTACAGGTTGAAACAAGGATGCTGCCAGAGATCGGGCAGCATGGAGAGCTACCATTAGGCTAGGTGACCACGGCCGATGCACGCAAGCATGTTGGAGCCTTCAAAAATGAAAACATGGTAATGTCCATAAGCATACTGTCATTTAGATGGTCCTTGATGGTGTTGCTACTGTCTGGGATAAATTGTAGGACATCATTACAACAGAGTTTAAGGTTGCTGTGTGACATGTTGCTCAAAACCTTGACTGTTTTGGATGTTCTTATGATTTACATGTCCACTGCTGGGAGTCTCACTGACAGTACTGTATATATCTCTTAACACTCTCCCATTCCCTGAAGATGTAGACTGCATTAAAAGGGCAACTTCAGCCTGCACTCCACCAGCTTCAGGTTTCAGATGAGCCTGTGCCACAACTACAAAAACCTTCTTACCACATCCATTCATATATACGGTATATATATACCATATATATATATATATATATATATATATATATAAAACTATACAGCTTACCATCTTTGTTTCTTTGAATGTGTGACAAATCTGAATACCGGTAAATCAACCTTCTTACCCTAACCAAAGTGTCTGTTTCTTTTGGATATGTTACAAAGTTGTATACTGAAATTTCAACATTCATACCACAACCATCCCACAGACTTAAACCCCATAAAAACACACTGTATAACTCACCGTCTTGGTTTCTCTTGAGTGTGTGACAAAGTTGTATATTGGGACTTCCACCTTCTTGCCTTCCTTTAGCCGCACCAAAGTCTTTGCTACCAGTTCAAAATCAAAGGCATCAGGGTGGTTGAAGTTGTATTCATTCTTTGCTGCCTCTTCATGCTGCTTCTCTGAGAGTACCTGGACAGATGGACAAATAGAGATAGATAGAAAGTAGACAGATAGACAGACAGATAGATAGACTGATAGATACAGACATAATATACTGTAAATTTTTACTTTTCCAAAATAATTTTTTTCTTACTTTTTTAAATGTAATATATTTAACTTTTAATCCTCATTTCTTATGTAGATGCCTCATTTCCAAAATCAATGGAATCATGTAAAAAAAAAAAAAAAACACCAGAAAAACCCTGGCTTCCAAACTGCCACTCTCTCTTAACACGTACCTTATAGAAAGAATCAAGGGAGAGTAATGTCACCCACGGTACATCAAGCTCTTCTATAATTTTCCGGGCAACGGTTGTTTTTCCTGAAGCACTGCCACCACACACACCTTAGGAAAAAAATATATATATATAGCATCATCATTGTACACAACTTTAACCCTGTTTCCTCCCCCCCCCAAAAAAAAAAAAATAAAAAGGAAATAACACCATTATCATCAGCCCAAAGATATAAATAGCCAAATAGCCTATCCTGTAAAAACAAAAATAATATACATGGAGAAATAAACAGTTTCGTATGTAATACATAATAGCATTATGTGAATCTGACCATCATCATCATCATCATTGCTATTCCATTTTGTACCAAGTCATTTATACTCTCCATCATGCTTACATACACTGACCTTGGTCACCTAATGGTAGCTCTCTCCACGCTGTTCAATCTCTGGCTGCCTCCCTATCCACTTCCTATTCCTGAGGTCACAGTGTATGACCTTGTCCCAGGGCTTTCTTTGTCTCTTGCAATCCTATCCCAACATTCACACTCTCACCTTCCACACCCAACTGTCATCCTCCACATATATCACTACCCTCATTAGGCCATGCACAATTTAAAAAAAAAAATAATAACAGTTTAAAATAGAGGTTATTATAATCATCATCATCATTTCATAGATGCATGGTGTACCCCTTTCACCAAATAAAAATATTCCTTTACTAAAGAGAGGTGAGGAATTGGAAAATGTGAGTACGTTTAAGTACTTGGGTAGTGTGATGAGTAAGGATGGAGGTTTGGAGGGTGAAGTGCTTGAAAGGTTACAACAAAGAAGAAAGGTTGCTGGTTCCTTGAAAGCAGTGATAAGAAACAGGGAAGTGAGCATGGAAGTGAAAAAGTTACTACATGACAGTATTGTGATACCAACTCTAACGTATGGAAGTGAAGCTTGGACGTTGTTAGAGGGACACAAGAGAGAGCAGTGGAAATAAGTTAATCTGAGAGGAGCCTGTGGAGTCACATGGAGAGACAGGCTGACGAATGAGGATATAAAGGAGCGTTGTGGTATGGATGTGGATGAGATAGGAAGCGTTATGAGGAACACACTGAGGTGGTTTGGCCATGTGGAGAGGATGAAGAGTGAAAGACTGACGAAGAGAGTGTATGTGAGTGAGGTGGAGGGGGGAAGAGGGAGGGGGAGGCCAAGGATGAAATGGAGGGATGGGGTGGAGAGGTATATGAGGGAGGGGTGTGTGAGTTGGGAGCAGGGCAGTGAAATGGCGGGGGGCAGGGCGACGTGGAGGCGATTTGTTTGTGGCCACCCCAAACGGGATTGAGGCGTCTGGCAACAGATAGATAGATGTTGCTCCACTCATCCTTGGTCTCCCCCTCCCCATCTCCCTCCCTACTCTCCATCTCACTCACTCTCCTAGTCAGTCTCTCATTCTCCATCTTCTCTTCACACCCACCTGAATATGTTAAATTCGTGTTGCTCCACTCATCCTTGGTCTACCCCTCCCCAAATGAGTCTATTAGGTGGTGCTGTGTATCTATCAATCTATCTATCTGTCTGTCTATCTATCTATGTCTATCTACTGTGTTCATCTGTGGGCAAAATGAATCTATTACGTGGCGCTGTCTCTATCTATCTATCTATCTATCTGTCTACTGCTTGAAAGTGGTTAATGCAACAAAACAATGATGATTTTCCAACTCTTGTCTTTGCACTGATCTGTGGCCAAAATGAATCTTTTAAATGGTGCTGTGTATCTATCTGTGCATCTATCTGTCTATCTGTCTATGTATCTATCTGGCTATCTATCTACCTATCTATCTATCTGTCTATCTATCAATCTATCTATCTATTGCTCGAGCAGTGAGGCCAATTCTGTTCTCACACTGATCAGCAAGTGAATATAAATCCATCAAATATTGCTATCTATCTATCTATCTGTCTATCAGTCTATCTATTTTTCTAACTACAGTATATCTACCTATCTATACATCTATCTATCTATTTAACTATTTTTAACACTATAATCTATTTATCTATCTACTATATAACACTGATAAGTGAGTGAATATAAAGCATCAAGTATTGCTATCTATCTATCTATCTATATTTTTCTAGCTACAGTACAGCATATCTATCTATCTATCTATTTTTAACCCTACAATCTATCTATCAATCCATCTACTAAACAGCTCTTTCTATATATCCCTTAGGCTGCTTTGTCTATACTGTAATATAAAACCCAGGCCAGATATACATAAACAATACACTGCTTCCCTTACCTGGTACAGTACATGTTATTAAACCCAGGATGGTCAGGGTCGTGGCATAGGCAGCATGTAGGCAGAATTAACACATCTGAATTGCCTAGTCCTTCCTGCAATCCACAGCGCCACACCACACCATACATCTGTTGAGAAATTATCATTTCATTCATTCATTCATTCATTGCCAGACGCCATGTATCCCAAACGGGGTGGCCAAGGGCTTAGAGTTAATTGTTTTACAGGGAGGGGCACTAATCCTCCACCAACCCCACTTGACACGTAGGGATGCCAACAGCATCTGGTGTTCCCAGGCGGTCACCAAGTACTAACCAGACCCTATCATTATCATTATTATCATCACTGTCATCATCATCATTATCTTTATCATCATCATCATTATTACTATAATCATCATCATTATCATCATCACTATTATCACTATCATCATCATTCTCATCATCATAACTACTACCATCATCATCATCATCACTGTCATCATCATTATCACTATCATCATCATCATTATCATTTACACAATCATCATCATCATTATCACTATCATCATCATCATTATTACTATCATCATCATCATTATCACTATCATCATCATTATCACTATCATCATCATCATTATCACTATCATCATCATCATTATCACTATCATCATCATCATTATTACTATCATCATCATCATTATCACTATCATCATCATCATTATCACTATCATCATCATCATTATCACTATCATCATCATCATTATCACTATCATCATCATCATTATCACTATCATCATCATCATTATCACTATCATCATCATTATTACTATCATCATCATCATTATCACTATCATCATCATCATCATTATTACTATCATCATCATCATTATTACTATCATCATCATCATTATCACTATCATCATCATCATTATCACTATCATCATCATCATTATCACTATCATCATCATCATTATTACTATCATCATCATCATTATCACTATCATCATCATCATTATTACTATCATCATCATCATTATTACTATCATCATCATCATTATTACTATCATCATCATCATTATCACTATCATCATCATCATTATCACTATCATCATCATCATTATCACTATCATCATCATCATTATTACTATCATCATCATCATTATCACTATCATCATCATCATTATTACTATCATCATCATCATTATCACTATCATCATCATCATCATTATCACTATCATCATCATCATCATTATCATCATCATCATCATTATCACTATCATCATCATTATCACTATCATCATCATCATCATAACTACTACCATCATCATCATCATCACTGCCAGTCATCATCATCAGCACTATCATCACCACCATTTTCATCATCATCATCATCATCATCACCTTAGGACAGGATGAGGTACGTAAAAAAAATAAAAAATAAATAAAAAAAAAATAATAATAATAATCCATCCATCCATCCATCATCCAATCCTACGTTGCCCCATGAGGAGTGTAGGAGCCCGGGGCTAGGCAAGTTGGTCCTGACATTTAAGATGAGAGTGACCAGCCTCACTCATCCCTGAGTGGCATTACATGAGCAATAAACCCCAACCACCCCTTGGATATAAACCTTCACCGGCTCAATCCGATTGGAGCGCAATAATTACCCACTAAACCACCAGGCGCCATAATTTGGTTATATGGTTACCACCCAGCGTAGTAAATGGTTTCCTGGTGTACAGGAAACCATTTGGCTTGTCACTCAGAGTAGAGTCACCCACAGGCAGAAGGAAGAGGAATGAATGAAGGAAAGAACAACACAAGAGGGAGTGTAAAGTTACCCGTAGGCAGAAGGACGAGGAAAGAATGAAGGAAAGAAAGAAGAGGAAGGAGGGATAAGAGGAGAGGGCAGACACCCAAAGCAGCATTACATCGAGTGAGTGGATGGTGAGCACCCCCACCTACCTCCCTGTGCTCCCACCTACCACTATAATAATAATAATAATAATAATAATAATAATGATAATAATAATAATAATAATAATAATAATAATAAATACTGTCCATCCATCCATCCATCATCCAATCCTACACTGTCCCATGAGAAGCGTAGGAGCCCGGGGCTAGGCAGTTGGTCCTGACATTTAAGATGAGAGTGAAATAATAATAATAAAAATCTAGGACAAGGATAGGACCCACTTACCATGTAATACAGAAGGCATGTTGGAAGTTGCAAAAAGGGACCTGGTTGTAACAGTGGTGATGCAACACAGAAAATTACACAGCACTTGTGTCTCTATAACCAACTTGGACGGCAGGCCTAGATCTGTATACCTGTGGAGGGGAGACAATGGTAATTATTTATCTATCTATCTATCTATCCATGTATGTCTATCTACCTATCCATCTATCTATCTGTCTATCCATGTATGTCTATCTACCTATCTATCTATCTATCACCTATCTATAGCCAGACGTCTTAATTCCATAAGGGGTGAACACAAACCAAGTGCCTCCATGTCACCCTGTCCACTGCAATTTCCCAGCCCTCCCCCCAACTTACATCCCCCTCTCTCATATGCCTCTGTACTCCATCCCATCCTCAGTCTTCCCCTCCCTCCACCTCATTCACATACACTCTCCTAGTTAGTCTCTCACTCTCCATCCCCCCAACCTACACCTCCCCCACAAAGTAGAGTTCTTTTATACTCTCTCTCTCTCTCTAATTCTTTCCAATTCATTTTCTCTCTTCCCTTCCCATTCCATCTTCTTCCTTCCTCACTCCTTCCTGCCTCTCTCTCTCTCATTCCTTCCAATTCATTTTCTCTCTTCCCTTCCCTTCCCATCCTCTTCCTCATTCTTTCCCCCCCTTCTCTCTCTCTCTCTCTCTGCCATTCCTTCCAATTCATTTTCTCTCTTCCCTTCCCTTTCTATCCCCTTCCTTTCTCTCTCTCTCTCAGCTGTGTTGCAGCATCAGTAATATCTGCGGCTGTTCCCACACCCAACTGTTGACAGAAGGTAGTTGTAGCAGCTCTTGTGTCTACGCCTCCACCACAACACCACTGGCCAGAGAGAGAGAGAAAATTTGAGAGAGCGGCAAAAATTAAATACATCATCATCATCATCGTCATCGTTATCTTCATTGTCATCGTCATCATCATCATCATCATCATCATAATCATCACCATCGTCATCACCATCATCATCATCATCAACATCGTCTCATCATTATTTCTTCACAATACAATGATGACCAATGCAAATACCACACATTCCACTATCTATCTATTTATCTATCTATTGCCAGACACCTTAATACTGTAAGGAGCAGCCACAAATAAATCGCCTCCACGTCACCTTATCCTCTGTCATTTAGCTGCACTCCCTCCAACTGACATCCCCCTCTCTCATATATCCCCACTCCAGCCCTCCACCTCATCCTTGGTCTCCCTCTCCTCTCCCCTTCCACAGATAGACAGACAGATGGATAGACAGTTGAAGTCTTTATAAACAATACAATACAAATATGGCGCTAGTCACAAAGAAGTGCTAGCCAAGAAACCAATGACTTTTTCTGCCACTGAGCTACATAAGTATGAAAATCTGGGCCAAGTTAAGGTGAAAGGAGTATAGTAAGAGGTGTAAGGTCTGTGTGGTTTATGTCTACCTATCTATCTATTGCCAGATGCCTTAATCCCGTACGGGTGGCCACAAACAAATCACCTCCAAGTCGCCGTGTCCCTCACCATTTCACTGCCCTGCTCCCAGCTCACACCCCCCTCTCTCATATACCTCTCCACGCCATCCCTTAATCCCATCCTTGGCCTCCCCTTCCCTCTCCCCTCCTCCACCTCACTCACATACACTCTCCTCGTCAGTCTCTCACTCTCCATCCTCTCCACATGGCCAAACCACCTCAGTGTGTTCCTCCTAACACTTCCTATCACACCCACCATATCTGCCTAATCCTGGACACGACTGCCACCACCTCCTGCTTTGCCGTTCTCTGACAGTGTACGTGCTGCCAGTAGGGGTGTGACTCTCCCCTTCCCCCCACCCCATCTCCCAAACCCTCCTTGTAGAACCCTGTGGATGTAAAATTGGCGTAAGATCAGTGTGAGATTTGAACCTGTCAGGGTGAGACTTGCGTAAGATCTAAACTGTCTCAACCCTGCGGATGTAAAATTGGCGTAAGATCGGTGTGAGATTTAAACCTGTTAGGGTGAGATTTGCGTAAGATCTAAACTGTCTCAACGCTGGGGATGTAAAATTGGCGTAAGATCGGTGTGAGATTTAAACCTGTTAGGGTGAGATTTGCGTAAGATCTAAACTGTCTCAACCCTAGGGATGTAAAATTGGCGTAAGAACCTGCTGGCATAAGATTGGTGTGAGATTTTAACCTGTTGGGGTAAGATTTGCATACGATCTAAACTATCTACAGTATTCTATCTACAACCAGATGCATAATCCTGCAAGCAGTGGCTGTATGTCTTTAAGTTGGTTGTTTTATCGGGAGGGGCACTAACCCTCCGCCAACCCACTTGCTGACATGTAGGGAACACACATGGGTTGGTTATATGGTTACCACCCAGCGTTGTAAATGGTTTCCTGGCTTACAAGAAACCATTAGGCTTGTCACTCAATGTAAAGCCACCTGTAAAGGAAAGACAAATAATAGGAAGTGACAGGAAAGATGGGAGAAATAGGAAGAGAGGAGGACAGGCACAGAAAGAGAATGATAAAGGTGAAGGAAGATGTAAGCAGCACTACATCAAGTGAGTGGATGATGGTGAGAAATAGGAAGATGGGAGGATACACATGAAAAAGAATGATAAATGTGAAGGAAGAAGTAGGCAGCACTACATCAAATGAGTGGATGATGGTGAGAAATAGGAAGATGGGAGGATAGACATGAAAAAGAATGATAAATGTGAAGGAAGAAGTAGGCAGCACTACATCAAATGAGTGGATGATAGTCACCACCATGTATCACGTAAACCTATGGCATAATAGCTGCTAAGATCAAAGTCTCCATGCGTAAACTCTGCGTAAGACGGGGGATGTGTGGACTAACATAGGAGGAAGATTAAGAAGAATGGCATCAGATCACTTGGGAGTATTTCTGTCTTAACATGTGTACGTCAGATTATCATGGACTGTATCTTTAGTACATTATTACATAGCACATTTATACATCTTATCTACCTTAATATTTTTTTATTTCTAGATTTTTTTTTATGCGAGGAAGAAGGAACCAAAGGCCACGAGCCCGCAATTACTGTTCCTTCCAAGAGAAAAACAAAATACAAGAGAGAGCCAAATTCAAGATCCGATCATTTTGAGATGCCTGGACACACTGCGTTTGAAAGCCTGGAGATCATAGGAAGCAGGAAATACAGACAGAGGGAGACAGTTCCAGAGTTGACCTGTTGCATAAATGAAGGACTGGGAGTAACAGTTAACTCTTGCATTAGAGAGTTGGACAGAAAAGGGATGCGATGAGATGCCTCACACTGGCTGGCTGGCTGGCTGGCTGGCTGGGGAGGGGAGGGGAGGGGAGGGGAGGAACCACTGAGATATTGGTGTTTATTAGATGCCTGGAAACACATACGTATATACTGTGTTGTTGTGACAGGTGTGGGGGTGAGGCAGCTCTCTCTCTCTCTCTCTGGATCATTTACCCAAGCAATCTATCCACCTATCAAATGTTACATTAGTGTATCTGCACAGGCCACCCTATGTACCTACCTACCTACCTACCTAACTACCTACCTAACTACCTACCTACCTACCTACCTAACTATTTATCTATATAATTCATCTATCTATCCATCTATCTACAGTACTCACCCAGCCACAACAGATGTTCCGCGGTTGCCAGTGTACTTTAATGCGTCAACGGCTCTTGGCAGTTCTTCAACCACAGGCAGCAAATCAGCACTAAGGTGGGGAGGGGGAGACCGAGGATGAGTGGAGCAACACAAATGCAACATATTCAGGTGGGTGTGAAGAGAGGGTGGAGAATGAGAGACTGACTAGGAGAGTGGGTGTGAGTGAAATGGTGAGGAGGAAGGGAAATGGGGAGGTGGAGGCTGAGAATGAGTGGAGCAACACCTCACATAATCTAAAATAATAATAATGATAATAATAATAAATAATGATAATAATAATAAATAATAATAATAATAATGATAATAATAATAATAACAATGATAATAATAATGATATATTTATCTATCGCCAGATGCCTTATTCCCGTACGGGGTGGCCACAAACAAATCACCTCCACGTCACCCTGTCCCCTGTCATTTCACTACCCTGCTCCCAGCTCACACCTCCCTCCCTCATATACCTCCCCACTCCATCCCTCCATCTCATCCTTGGCCTCCCCCTCCCTCTCTCCCCCTCCACCTCACTCACATACACTCTCCTCGTCAGTCTCTCACCCTCCATCCTCTCCACATGGCCAAACCACATCAGTGTATTTCTCCTAATGCTTCCTACCACATCCATATCCACACCACAACACTCCTTTACTTGCTCATTTGTCAGTCTGCCTCTCCATGTAAATCCATATGCTCCTCTCAAATAACTCATTTCCACTGCTCTCACTCTTGACTTGTGTCCTTCCAGCAACGTCCAAGCTTCACTTCCATACGTTGGAGTTGGTATCATAATACTGTCATGTAGTAACTTTTTCACTTCCATGTTCACTTCCCTGTTTTTATTACTGCTTTCAAGGAACCAGCAACCTTTCTTCCTTTCAAGCACTTCACCCTCCAAACCTCCATCCTTACTCATCACGCTACCCAAGCACTTAAACGTACTAACATTTTCCAATTCCTCACCATCCAACCTTGCTGTACATTCACTGACTTCACCTCTCTCAAAGACCATCACTTTACTCTTCCCTACATTCACCTTTAGATTCCGTTTCTTACACACTCTCTCAAACTCATCCACCAAGCCTTGCAGCTCCCCTTCGTCTTCACTCAACAACACAGTATCATCTGCAAACAACAGTACAGGGAGTTTCCAAACACTATCCTCTCTCACCAGGGCCACTCCAACATCCACTACCCTACCTTGTACCTCTTTTATTACCCCATCCATGTACAAATTGAACAACCATGGAGACGACACATCCCTGTTTCAACCCAACCTTCAAAGAGAAAAATTCACTCAGTTCACCATCCACACGCACTGCTGCCTTCGCACCATCGTACATACTCTTCACAGCATTCAACAACTTCCCATCTACTCCATATATTCTTAACACTTTCCACAATCCTTGTCTATCCACCCTGTCATATGCTTTCTCCAAATCCATGAAGGCCACATACAACTTCTTTCCCTTCTCTAGAAACTTTTCCACTAAAGATCTAAGAATGAATATCTGATCTACACAACCTCTTCCCTTCCTAAAGCCTCCCTGTTCTTCTCCAACTAATTCCTCACGCCTCAGGTTTGTATTCTCGTTGGTTAGCTATGGAAGCTCCCCAACACCTCTGCCTCAGTGATTTATTTTGGGATATGGCTGGTTGATATCTTGTAAGTTATTTATAGAGTATGGTGGTAATGCAGGGATTTTTGTAACACAGAAGAGGACAGTAAGGTGTAATAAACAAAATAAATTACTTAGGAAGAGGTGTTAGGTAGCTTGATGTAGAGTATGGTGATAGTTACTGGAAGAATTTATACAACACTGAGAAGGCGAGTATGGTGTAATAAACAAAATGAACTGCTTAGGAAGAAGTGTTAGGGAGCTTTAGGCTATGCAGAGTATGGTAATACTGAAAGAATTTATGTGGCACAGAAGAGGACAGTAAGGTGTATTAGGCAAAATAAATCACTTAGGAAAAGGTGTTAGAGAGCTTCCTTTCCCAATGAGAATACTGACCAATCTCCTATACTGAACAGAATAAAAACATCAGACATCAGGTGAACAGAATCCTAGACTTGTCCTAAGCATGAGAGGGTTAGAAATAGAGAAGACAAACTGGAGGGAGCTTTTTTTTTTTATGCAAGGAAGAAGGAACCAAAGGCCAGGAGCCCCCAGACTGCTCCCTCCAAGAAAAAACAAACACAACAGACAGCCAAATTCTAGACCTGTACAGTACATTTTGAGATGCCTGGACACACTGTGCTTGAAAGACTGGAGATCATAGGTGGTAGGAAAAACAAAGACAGTTCTAGATCTGACCTGTTGCATATATGATGGACTGGAAGTAACGGTTGTTAACTCTTGCATTAGAGAGCTGGACAGAAAAGGATGAGGGTTTGTTGCTAGATGGGTGCCATGTGCCCATCGTAATGGTGAAGGGATGCAAGCAGACAGTTCAGAGGAGCAGTGACCATTGAAGTAGTGACAGAAAAGAGATAAAGATGCAACAGTGCGGCGAAGAGACAGAGGTTGAAGGGAGCCAGTAAGAGGAGTAGAGTTAATGAGATGAAAAGCCTTTGAGAAGAGCTGTATGTGGGAAGCCTCCCCACACGTGAGAGTTGTACTCTACACAGGGGCGACTAAAACCCCTGTATAAAGTCAACAACTGTGCAGGGGTAAAGAAGGCACGGAGTCGACTTAGCACACCTCATCTCTTAGAAGCAGATTTTACAATAGACATATGTTCTTTTCAATATAAATCCCAAGAGAATGAAACCCCACGTATGTTTAATGATGATGCAGGATTAAGCTGGATATTATTAAAAATTAGAGGGTACTCCTGTGGAAGATTCTGTTGGGCTGATAGATGTAAGAACTGAGTTTCTGATGCATTAAAAACAACCAGATTACCTTGACCCCAATCAGAGATATGAGCTGATGTGGGTGCCTCATACATCCAGGCCGCCATGACCCCCAAGCACTGTGTCTATGAGGTGTGAAGGAACCGCATGTCAGCCACTGTCGGCCAGTCTCTCAGGTCCATCCACACGTTGATGGATGGGCAGGCCAGCCTCAGTACATTCCAGTTCAGTCTGAAAGATTACATTCTATATTACTGTGCTATCTATTTATCAATCATCTGCCCCTATATATACTATTGTCTATCTATCACCCACTCCTATAAAATACTAATCTATCTATCATCCACCTCTACAATATTTTGTCTATCTATCATTCATCTTATAATACTAGTGTCTCTAACTGTTACAGATTTTTTATGAATGGTGGACACCTGTAATCTGGTGTATGGAATTTTCTATTAAAAAAAAATTAAGAAAATTCCTTCCTCTATTTATCTTTGTATCATATCATTTATAAAGGCTCCAACATGCTGCCATTGGCCTTGGTCACCTAATGGCGGCTCTCCACACTGCTTGATCTCTGGCAGCCTCCCTATTCAGTTCCTTGTCCCTGAGCTCACACTCTATGACCTCATCCCAGGTCTTCTTTGGTCTGCCTCCCACAACCCAACCCACAACATTCACACATCTCACCCTCCACACCCAGATGTCATCCTCCATCCCCTCAACATGCCCAAACCACCTCAGTCTACCCCTCCTCATCACAACACCAATACTGACACAAACCATTTCTATATTAAATGCAAACAGCGTAGGAAGGAGTGTTAGGGTACAATATCTATCTATCTATCTATAGCCTGATGCCCCAATCCCGGAAAGGGTGGCCGCAGATAAAACACCTCCACATCGTTCTGTCACCCATCATTTGACTGCCCTCCCCCCAACTCACTCCCCCCTCCCTCATATACCTCTCAACTCCATCCTTCCACAATATGTCAGATAAATAACCAAGGAATAGGCCTTAAGAAGCCTGCTATGCCACTCACAATACAGACTTAATCAATGCATGGCTGGTGTTAAGGCTCTGACCTAGTATAGTCCATTTTTGTGGTGATGGTGGTGTGTGGTGGTGATGGTGGTGTGTGGTGGTGATGGTGGTGTGTGGTGGGGCAGCCAAGTTGAACCACACTGTCAGTTCAGCCACAAGGCAGGCCATAGCCAGCTGGCCACTCCATCTGTCAACACAATATTACACTGTACATATAAGCTCCCCAACACCTCTTCCTTAGTGATTTGTTTTTGGATATGGCTGGTTAATGTAATTTTTTACACTATTTATGGAGAGTATGGTGACATTAGGATGATTTAAATATGGCAGAAGAGGAAAGCAAGGAGAAATAAGTAAAATAAATCACTTAGGATGAGTTGTTAGGGAGACTCCTTAAGCAACAAAATACAGGCCATGGTATCATATTAAGTATGGGTTGGGTTCCTCAAGACATTATGTCAAATGGATTTATATGTACAATGAAGTCAGACAAAAACCATATTAAGAAGATGCTAACCCATATAAACATACTGTAACTACAAAACAACCCTAAAGCCTTCCATGCCACTACTCATGCAACACTTCCAAACCTTCTCTAACCACACACTCAGCATGGGGGGGAGAGGGAGGGGAAGGCCAAGGATGAGATGGAGGGATGGAGTGGAGAGGTATATGAGAGAGGGGGATGTGGGTTGGGAGGGCAGTGAAATGGTGGGGGACATGGCGACACGGGGGCAATCAGTTTGTGGCCACCCCTCACAGGATTAGAGCATCTGGCAATAGATGAGGATTATTCCCCGAGCTAGACCTCATCAGATCATATAGCCCTGCTAGGGTTACAGAAGAGCGCTACCCCTCCCAGCACAGCAGCCACCGGGCGGGGCGCAAACTCGCAACCTCACGATTACTAGCCCGACACCCTACCACCGAGCTACCGCGCTCCCCACCTGGCAATAGAGAGATAGACAGAACAAAGTACAGGTAACATCCCTCAGCCTAACACATAACCTACTGTACTCTTCAGCACCCATAGCCAATGTTATATTATTGTTTAACCTGTGAAGATTTCCAACCTCTTTCAGCCAAGTTCATGGCTGGGCCTGTATTCTTGTCAGTGGAGGAAGCTGCCTAATACAGCCATGCACCGCTGTGCGTCCACAATACAGTAATCCCTCTAATATTCGAACGCCCAACAATATCCGAACATCCCCACTAGCTGGACATAATCGTCCCGGGATCCAATATTCCCAAAATGAGCCAAAAACCGCAAAAAATTCTAAAAAATCTGAATTTTTTCCCACCCGTAATCTGAAATTGCCGCCTGGCGCTGAACAGCTGTTACACCATGGTCACTTCACCCCTTCCTTCCTCCCCCTCCCCCCTCCCCTGTCAGGGTTGCCATTTGGTATTTTTCATTACCAAGTGTGGGTCAATTTGGTAATGAAAAATTCGTTTGGAAAAGGAATAAGAATAATGCATTACCAAATGGATTTTTCACATGTATGAGGATACACAGGATGGAGATGGTGGATTGTTTGCTCTCTCTGATTAATCTGCTACCCTACATAGTATGAAAATAATCAACATGGTGTTAATTATAAGGAGAGTGATTACATGTATTTCCACTTGTGTATATAATTAGTGAAAAATAAATGCTAGCTTTACGAATTTGGTAATGAAAAGTTAAATTTGGTAATGAAAGTTGAGGAGATTGGCAATGTGGCCGTTGCGATCTGGCAACTCTGTTACCCCGCCATCATCAACAGTCACAGCCAAACTCCGATCGGGAGCAGATGCTCATAGCAGTGCAAGCCACAGGTGCTTGGTTTTTGTGAATAAACAGTGAATAAACTGCAATACCCCGCCACTAGAACACACAGGAATTTACAGTGTTGTGCAGTGTTAAGAAATTAGAATTTAGAGTGCAGAGGATTAACTGTGGACTGCAAACTGGTGGTTCAAACCAGTCCAGGAGCCAGGGACTTGTAAGTACCCAGAATGTTTAATACTGTATTGTATAAACTCACCTCTAAAACCTCATTTTATGGTTCTTTTGCATTTATTTCAGTCTTTTATGTCCCTTATTGGTGTGATTTGGGTCTTAAATAGGTGCTATGCATGTCCAGAGGGAGTTGTATAGGTGTTTTTCTGAGTTAGGGTCCATAAGTACAAGTCCAGAAGGCTGGGGCCCAATATCCGGACAGGATCACTATCCAGACATGCCTTTGGCTCTATTACGTCGGATATTGGAGGGATTACTCTACTTTATAAAAAATAGGACGTTAAGTGATCTGGACGTTAAGCGACCACCATAACCTATGCACTGTATACTGTATATTGTACTATATGTACAGGTATATGGTATATGCAGTACCTGTACTGTATACCTGTATTACTGTAAGGGTATTCTTGTCAGTGGAGGAAGCTCCCTACTACAGCCATGCACCGCTTAGCGTCCATAATACTTTATGAAAGATAGGCCATTAAGTGATCTGGACGTTAAGCAACCACTGTAACTTATGCACTGTATATTGTACTATATGTACAGGTATATGGTATATACTGTACTGTATATTACTTTTAAAGTGCAGTACAGTATAAAAAACCCAAATTAAGAAAATAATACAATATGTAATGTTACGTAACCCTGATGCATGTATATGCAAGGACACTGAAAAGTGATGGTAAACATGTGACTGGACACGGCTGCCTGCGGCTGGTGTTGATGACACCGTTATAGCTACTGTAAACTTTTTACTGCTTGTTAGTAAACTTTTTACTTTTGGGGGGAATATTTTTTAATGCTTTCTTAGGGGGAAAAAAAAATTATTAAGACATATCAACATTATTACAGTGTATCTGTTTAGGTAATACACATACAGGTATACCTCAATATATAATAGCTACCTCTACTGTAGATGCAATACCCCCACTTAACAATGACGGTAGAAATACCACCAGACCCCGCCTGAAGATGGTCAAACCCCGGTTTAACGATGTTTTTTTTTTTTTTTTTTTTACCAATTTTGATGATATTTTAGACTAAAATTGTGTTTAGGTAGATTTATGAACTGCTTTAAGATTTAGATTTATGTGTTTTAGCCATAGGTGGGGTGAACATTGTCGGTTTGGGGTACAGTTTACTAAACTTGATTTTTTCCAGACTTAAATTTGACAATTTTCAGATTTTATTTGTTGGTTTTAGTGAGATATTTACAGGTCTTAGACTTAGGTTAGCTTCTTTACAGCTGTTAGGCCATTTAGATTGGCTTTAAACTTGTTTTTGGGTTCATTTGGGTGGGTTTAGAACTTGGTAGGGGAGGAAACCCAAGGTTCAAAAATGCATCCCTGTACTTTACATGTAAAAGCTTCCCTGAGATACAATACCCCACCTAACAATGGGTTTTTACTTAACCAACTGCATTGTTAAACTGGGGTATACCTGTACTGTGTACAATACAGTCGGCAGCGTAATGGCTTTGTTTTGGGATGCTGGCTGGCCATCAGTGATGCACCAACACTGCTTTGCACCCACATACGCTCGCTATGTACCATTCTTCAGATTTTTTTTTTTTTCTCTTATATTCTTATGGGTCCCCGGACGTTAAAGTGAACGGACGTGTGCAGAAGGACATTAAGCAGCACATGACTGTACACAGCCAAGAAATATATAGAAAGGCCTGACTGTACTGCCCATAAAACTAAACAAATGTTTCTTCTGTGAGTCTGTGGGTAGCCTAATTATTCTCTTCAAAGTGTAGGACCCTTGGCCTGGCTATTACTGGCAAGTATATTTATGATAAGATGAGATGCCTACTTCTCTTGATGACATTATGTGACTGAATACCCTCCAGCCACACTGCAAACAAACGTACAGCGAGGCCTGACTGTGCTGTCCATAAAACTAAATGTATGGTTCCTCTGTGAGTCCAACGGGGATGTTATAACCACTACACTACCCGGCATCTGTGATAAAAACTGAATATACAGAACTAAGCCTACTGACCTGACAGACCTGGAGTTTACGATGAGAGGGTGCTGAGTGGCTTGATGTATTGGAGAGTTAAGCTGAATACTGATCCCTGGTGTGCCCTGGGTGGCCAAGGGTGGCCTGGGTGTGTCTGAGAGTGGCCTGGGTGTCCATGGGTGTTCAAGGGTGGCCTGGGTGTGTCTGAGAGTGGCCTGGGTGTTCATGGGTGTTCAAGGGTGGCCTGGGTGTGTCTGAGAGTGGCCTGGGTGTCCATGGGTGTTCAAGGGTGGCCTTGGTGTGCCTGGGAGATGAGTCAGTGGCAATGCTGGGGAAAGAACCAGTGGTGGGGCTGCCTCCACTGCCACCTGAGACTGTGTTGCCACATAGGTACACCACCATCCTGATGCCCACACTCTTCTTATGATGCCGTATGTCCTCTTCACTGCCCTGACCAAGACAACAAATACACATTAAGCAGCACACACCACACACTTATGATGCCGTATGTCCTCTTCACTGCCCTGACCAAGACAACAAATACACATTAAGCAGCACACACCACACACTTATGATGCCGTATGTCCTCTTCACTGCCCTGACCAAGACAACAAATACACATTAAGCAGCACACACCACACACTTATGATGCCGTATGTCCTCTTCACTGCCCTGACCAAGACAACAAATACACATTAAGCAGCACACACCACACACTTATGATGCCGTATGTCCTCTTCACTGCCCTGACCAAGACAACAAATACACATTAAGCAGCACACACCACACACTTATGATGCCGTATGTCCTCTTCACTGCCCTGACCAAGACAACAAATACACATTAAGCAGCACACACCACACACTTATGATGCCGTATGTCCTCTTCACTGCCCTGACCAAGACAACAAATACACATTAAGCAGCACACACCACACACTTATGATGCCGTATGTCCTCTTCACTGCCCTGACCAAGACAACAAATACACATTAAGCAGCACACACCACACACTTATGATGCCGTATGTCCTCTTCACTGCCCTGACCAAGACAACAAATAAAGGTTAAGGAACAGGCACCACACAGGAGTTAATATAATGGTGACAGTACAGTGAAATTTGCTAAATCAAAAACAGTTGGCATCAAGAGGCTTTTGGAAAATTGTGAAAATCAGGAACTCAGTTTTTGGGACTACACTGTAGCTACAGTTTTAATGCTTTCAGGTTCTTATATTTCCTATCAGCAGAATATAAAAGTCTAATATTTGCATCCTTGGCTTCCCCCTCTCTCTTCCTCCCTCCACTTCACTCAAATACACTCTCCTCATTAATCTCTTGCTCTCCATCAGTCATAGTATTCAAATAATTTAAAGCCTAGTGCCTGTCTGAAGGCCAATTTGAAAAGTCCGATTTCTTGTAGCTCAAAAACCAAGGAAGGCAGGGAGTTGCAAAGGTCCATAACACAAACACAGAAATAATGCTTACAACAGTCAAGGGAGCAGTGAGTATGTGCTAACTTATATACATGACCACTAGTTCCCACAACTGGAGAAAACCGGAACACACTACAGGCATCAACGGATGTCTGGCCAGGCATTATTTTCCAGCATCTACAAGATCAGTACACAATAACCTTCCACAAACAGAAAAGAAATCCAAGGCTGAAAGTCTTGCATGATAGGGTAAATGCTCCATACCTGAGAAACATTTCGTCCACCTACGCTCAACAGACTCAAGTAGTTTGTTATCACCAATAAAGCCTGTATTCCATACCTCACAACAAAATTCCATAAAAGGTCTAACATGAACTGTGAATAGTTATATCATGAACTCACAGGAACGGCAGACTGTGGGTTTTAAAATAATTTGTAGCCACACCCCCAGCTTTGCCAGCCACAGTGCAGATATGGTCATGGAACCTCAAATTTCAATCCACCAGAATGCCCAGGGATTTAGGTATTTATTTCCTTTATTGCTGTTTCTTTAGCAGGCAGTCTTACCATACCCAGTGGATTTGTGCAGTGTATGCCGAGGATGAGATGGAGGGATGGGGCGGAGAGGCATATGAGAGAGGGGGGTGTGAGGTGGGAGCAGGGCAGTGAAATGGCGGAGGACAGGGCGACGTGGAGGCGATTTGTTTGTGGCCAACCCAAAAGGGATTGAGGCGTCTGGCAATAGATAGATAGATGCCTGTATGTGTTTTTTTGTGTGCAAATGAATATTAGCAAATCTTGCTCAACATACTGAAAGGTGGATTTCATTTCCCAACTTCCCTACTGGATGCTGGGTTAGGTTAGGTTAGGCTAGATTAGGTTAGATTAAATTATTACGTACAGTTAAGCTAGGTTTGGTCAGGCTTAGTTAAACACTTAGGTTAGGCCCAAGATTGTCATAGTCATATTATGGTTAATATTGATTTGCACAGAACAAATGAGGCCTCAAAATACTCAAATGAACTAAAAAAAACAATCAAATGGAGGAAAACACACCAAAAACTAGGAAACGGCAATAAAGGAAATATTTAATGGTACTGACTCGCAGCTGTTAATGGGACAGGATGATTACCTATAAAATATTGGCCAAAAGGCTGAGGCACAATGCAGTGCCTGACAAACCTAAGTGTACCACACTTGTCTGGGTGAAGGTGTAGGCCCCAAGACTCGCCAATACTGTTCATTATGTCTATATCATGCTGACAATTGGTAAGACCAGAGAATACACACACTCCTGTTCATTAGCAAAACTCTTGTACTGACAGTTCAAAGATGAAGTCAAGTGGCAGATGTATAAAAAAAAAAAAAAAAAAAAAAAAAAAAAAATACAGGGCCCAACACTGTCCCCTGGGGTACCGTACTCCACTAACAAAGCACTGAAGGAACTCTGCCTACCATCCAACAAAACAGACATTTTCCTCCTAATTAGGAATCGGTGAAGCCATGCGAGGACATTACTAGAAATTGCCAAGCATTGTTATTTTGTGATAAAGTTAATCAAGATAATACGCACCTTTCCCAGCACACAGAGTTTAAAATGTCACACCAATGCTGCAGACGCCAGCCATTGTGGTAGGTTGTGTTTACGTCGCTTAAAGCAACAAGTCTACTAGACATTTCATTTAAAGGTCTCGTCAAAACAGTCAATGACGTATACAAAATTCCTCCAAAAAATTAATACTGTAAAAAGATCTAATATAAATTTTGATATCTATAGTTCAAGAATATATAATTACTGTACTGCAAATTTATGAAAACATATAAGGACGAAATATCAAACCAGAATATCAAAATCCCCTGCCATTCCAATTCCTGATTCTGGCCCCTTATTTAAAAACAGTTTCTTCGATAAATCTATACCATTCAAATACGTAATAATATTCTTCATTCATTTAACTACTCAGATTCCTGCAAAAGCCTCGGATAACTCTCTCAGGCTCCTATAAATTACTCTCAGCTGAATAAAATCATCTTGCATTAGCTGGAGTGAAATATTAGACCTGTTCCAACAATGACACACTCAAACCCCAGTCTCTCGATTTTAATTCACTCCCTCATCCTTCACTCCTCCTTCTCCCATCCAGAAAATTACTCTCGCTCCTTCACTCCCCAAATTTACATCTCGCAATCCCTCACTCCCTATTTTCCCTCTCTCACTCCCTCCATCTCCTAAACAGCCTACTTCTTCTCGCTCCCCACTGCACTTCTCTTATAATTTCACACCTTCAGACCTCTCTCTCTCTCTCTCTCTCTCCTGCTTCGCCTCTGTTCCCTTCCCATCACTCCTTCCCCTCCAATATCATCTCTGTACAAATCACAGCTCCTGCCCGCGCTCTGTTTTTTCCTTACGTAGGCTTCTACTCTCCCGTTTGTCTTGCCCCCTTCCCACTGCCCTATGGAGGGGGGCAAAGAATACTTGGCCAGTAGCCCTGCCTGTGGTAAGAGGTCACTACAAAGTGTCTTCCATCTTTCTCTCCTTGCTGTCCTCTTCTGCCCTTCTGTCCCGCCTCTCTTCTTGATATTTCGCTGTCTCACCTTCACCTTTTCTCCCGTACACCATTTACACGCCAGCCTTAGTGCCACACAGCCACGGGGCGCCTTGACGCTACTAATCCACCTTTCCTTCCCTCGTTTCTTCCTTCCTTTCTTCTTTCCTTCCTTCCTTATTTTCTTACTTTTCAGGAACGGTCCCTTTGTTACTCCGAGAACGGTCCTTGGTTTCTGACTTCCGTATAATTTAGGAACGGCCCTACTGACCTCTGCCACAGCCTCCCACACCTCACACTACACCATCTCTCTCTCTCTCTCTCTCTCTCTCTCTCTCTCTCTCTCTCTCATCCTTTATACTTTTCTTTCTTTCAATCTACGTTAGTTCTTAGTTGAGAGAGAGAGAGAGAGTGAGAGAGAGAGAGAGAGAGAGAGAGAGAGAG
>NW_027642955.1:107500-177500 GCF_032717465.1 Coenobita brevimanus
AGATCACAAGAGACAAAAAGGAGATGGCAAATGTAATGAGCTTACTGAAAGAAGTATCAGAGGAAATCTGTAGTAAAGACATAGAGGAACACAAAAGGTTAAGGAAATACGAGAAAAGCAAGACAAGACCTCTAAAGGTGACTTTCCAGAGTGTAAACACTGTGGAAGAGATACTAAAAAATGCAAAGAATCTTAAGGAAAAAGAGGAGTTCAAAAATGTATGGATAAAAAGATGCCTAACACAAGAGGAAATGGAATTACTGAAAGAGAAGAGGGAGGAAGCAAAAACAAAAAATGAGGGATGATCAGAAGAGGACAAGAAGAAATTTTTTTACAAAGTAATAGGATTGCAGGTACGAAAGTGGTACACAAACAGGATGGAAGAAAAAGGAGGAAGGTAGCAGAACCATGTCAGGATAAGTATATAAACAAGATGATAAAGTTGATGTACTCAAACGTGGATGGAATGGTATCTAAATTACTAGAGATGAATGATTATGTCAGAGAAAATGAACCACAAATAATATGCCTAACTGAAACAAAATTAATACCAAGGATATCAAATGACATACTAAACTTAGAGGAATACAATATATGGAGAAGAGACAGATATTTAAAAAAAGGAGGAGGAATTATAATATTATCTAAGAAAAAGCTAAAACTCAAGGAAATAAAACTAGATATACCATCACAAGTAGAACTGATTGCAGTAGAGATCGACACATCTGAAGGTAAAGTAATTGAAGCCAATTTGTATATGCCACCCAGATCAAACACATGGGAAAGAGACGAATATGAGGACCTGGCAGAGAGTACAATTCAGAGTGTAAGATCATTGCTACATAAAATGGAAGAGAAATCGGAAAGAATTATACTAACTGGGGACTTCAATACAAATATAAATTGGAATACTCTAGATATAAATAGCCAAGAAAGCTGTTGGGACCAAAAGCTCCTGGATCTCGTACAAGAGTTTTTCCTAACGCAACATGTGAGGGAAACCACCAGAAAAAGAGGACTTGATGTACCTTCAGTGCTAGATCTAATATTTACAAGGCAAGAAAATGATATTGACAGTTTAATATATCACCCTCCACTCGGCAAAAGCGATCATGCAGTACTAAACTATAACTTCAGGATAGCATATGACATAGTAAACAGCAATGACAGTTACAAAAAGAGCCTAAACTATAAAAAGGGAAATTATCAAGACCTAAAGAAGTATTTCTTAGAAGCTGATTGGGAAAATGAGCTTAGAGGACAAGATTTAAATGCTGTATATAAAAATTTTTGTGAATTTTATGAAATAGGAGTCCAGAAGTACATCCCACAGCACAAAGAAGCAGATAAGAAAATACAGAAATGGTTCAATACAGAATGTAAAAAATCAAAAGAAAGAAGAGATTTGTTGTGGAATAGATACAGAAGACACAATAGTGAAAGGGCGTAGAATAATTACAAACAGGCAAGAAACGACTATACAAGAATAAGGAGGGAAGCCCCAAAACAGTTTGAGGAGGATATAATAAATAAAAGTAGTGATCAACCAAAGCTGTTTTACAGCTATATCAGAAGCAAAACTAAAGTAAAAGATATAATACAATCCATTACGGACGAGGGAATCACTTATACACAAGAGAAAGATATCTGTGAAGCACTAAATAAGAATTTCCAATCAGTTTTTACAGAAGAAAAAATTTTTGAGAGACTATGTGGAACACGCATGTCCACACATACTACCAGATATTCAAATAGCAGAAAAAGTAATACAGGAGGAGTTAAGTATATTAGACAGAGGAAAAGCAAGTGGTCCTGATGAAATTTCATGTTGGGTATTACGAGAATGTGCAAAGGAATTATGTAAACCATTATTTTTAATTTTCAAGAAATCCTTGAGTCAAGGTAAACTACCAGATATTTGGAAAAAAGCAAATATTGTCCCCTTATTCAAGAAAGGAAATAGACAAAATCCACTCAACTACCGACCAGTATCACTGACCAGTGTTGTAAGCAAGGTATTAGAAAAACTTATAAGAAAAGCTTGGGTAAATCATCTAGAAGAACACAGTATGATAACAGAAAGACAGTTTGGTTTCAGAAAAGGAAAATCATGTGTTACTAATCTGTTGAGCTACTATGACGAGTAACAAACACAATACAGGAAAGGGAAGGATGGGTGGACAGTATATATTTAGATTTCAAGAAAGCTTTTGACACAGTACCACACCAAAGACTTTTATAGAAACTGTACCATCAAGGAGGAATTCGAGGCAAACTGTTTTGTTGGATGCAAGACTTTCTCATAAAAAGAGAAATGAGGACAGTACTAAGAGGAAACTACTCATCATGGAAAGAAGTGACTAGTGAAGTACCACAGGGTTCAGTGCTGGCACCAATCATGTTTTTAGTGTATATAAATGATATAAACAGTAACACTGGAAATGAGAGCTATCTGAATATGTTTGCAGATGATGCAAAAATACAAAGGAGAATTACTAACACAGACTCTTGTAAAGAGCTACAAGAAGAATTAAATAAACTTCATGAATGGAGTAGTACATGGCAAATGGAATTCAATGTGGACAAGTGTCATGTAATCAAGTTTGGTAAAAGTGGAAAAAGACCTGATTGGGATTATAAGTTAGGAAATAAAACCCTATATACATCAGAAAGAGAGAAAGACCTAGGTGTGATTATCAATAACAGACTATCTCCGGCTGATCACATCAGCGAGAAGGTACGGAACATGTATACACTGCTTGCAAATATGAGAATAGCATTCACATACATAAATGAAGACATGCTAAGAAGGATAATAACATCATTCATTAGACCAACCCTGGAATATGCATCAGTAGTCTGGAGTCCTCATCTCAAAAAGCACATAGACAAGATTGAAAAAGTTCAAAGGGCCGCTACAAGATGGATACCAAGCTTAAGGGACCTAAGCTACGAAGAAAGACTAAATAAACTGAATCTACCAACACTACAGGAGAGAAGGAAAAGAGGTGACATGATAATGCTATATAAATGCATATCAGGAAAGGAGAAAATAGACATAAATGATTACTTAACATATGGAGAAGCATCAGCAAGAGGACACTGCAAAAAACTGCATAAGAAGAGAGGTGATAAAGACGTAAGGAAATTCAGTTTCCCAAACAGAGCAATTGATCAATGGAATGCACTACCGAATGAAATAGTGTGTGCCAAAACAATTCACAAATTTAAGGATATGTACGATAAATATGGTTTAAGACACGGGACAGTACGAGCTTGACACATTCCTGTAAAGATACAATTAGGTAAGAACAATTAGGTAACAACACCGCTCGCTGGTGCAGTGGTAACGTTCTCGCTTGCCAACTGGTGGACGGGAGTTCGCGCCTCGCTCAGGTTGCGAAAAGTTTCACTGACGAAGTGGGTGGTTACTGTCCCCCTTGAGCAAGGGGACGGTGTGCGTGTGTGAAGGTCACAGCCTTGCCCTTAGATCGGACACTATGAGCTCTCAGCTCCCTTCCCGGAGGGTAAAAGCTGACAATCACGACCATCAAGTGATCCTGACCGACCCGGTGAATTAATTACACACACACACACACACACACGATCCTAGGTATTACAGAATTTGACACACACACACACACATTTTAAAAATTTGCCCATTAGCGCTTCTACATCGCACGCACACACACACACACACACACACACACACACACACACACATTTTGAAAATTTGCCCATTAGCGCTTCTACACCGCACACACACACACACACTCACACACAGCTCCCCGGCTCAGTGGTAACGTTCTTGCTTAGCATCTAAGACGGGGGTTCGCGCTTTGTTCGGGATGCAAAAGTTTCACTGATGAAGTGGGTGGTTACTGTCCCCGTCGAGCAAGGGGATGGGTGTGTGCATGCGTGAAGGTCAAGGCTTTGCCCTCAGATCGGACTGTATCAGCTCTCAGCTCTCTTCCGGGAGGGTAAAAGCTGACGATGACAACCATCACGTGATCCTGACCAACCCGGTGAATTACACACGTAATAATTCACCCATCAGCGCTGCTGCACTACACTTGTATATATACGTGGTGATTTAGGCAGCTTAAACACTTCAAAAACCTTCCAACAATAATACAAATAACGTCAGATATTTACACAATATAAACCACAAAATAACAATACTGTCAATAACGTCAATATTTACACAACATAAATCACAAAATAACACTACTGTCAATAACGTCAAATATTTACACATAAAACGCAAACAAACAAAATCACCAACTCGAAATTCAACCGTTATCTCGGACACCTCTTGGAGGCTTCGTAACATCCCTTCCTCGGCGATTTATTTTTCCTGCTACACCTTAAAATCCTCTAATATGGTGTTAATACAAACTATGACTGTATTAAAAAATATAAATAACGTCACAGAGGACAGGAAGGTGTAATATGCAAAATAAATTGGTCAGGAAAAGATGCTAAGAATCCTTCCATTTCAACGATAACGGCTTAATTTTCAACCCCGACTTGGGAGGCTTCGTAACACCTCTTCCTCAGCGATTTATTGTGCACATTACACCTTAATATTCTATTGTAGGTTACTGAGGCAACTGTGCCGAGATTTATTGTGTACATTACACATTATTATTATTATTATTATTATTGTGCACATTACACCTTAATATTCTATTGTAGGTTACAGAGGCAACTGTGCCGAGATTTAAATTTATGCCGAAATCTCTCATATAGGAGATTTCGTAACATTTCCTTCTCGGCGAACTATTTTGTATACTTAACCTTAATATTCTTTTGTGTGCGATTGATGCAAACTATGGCGGTGTTAGCAAAGTATAAATTTCATACAAGCCAACAGAAAGGCCTAATCTGAAAATGAATCGCTAAGTAACAAGTGCTGCCAAGCCCACCATTCTAGCGATATTACGGATTAATTTTCAACTAATTCTGATCGTTCCATAAGACTTCTTCTTCAGCGATTTATTTTGCACCAAACACCTTAATATTCTCTTCTATGTTACTCTGACTTGCAATTGTGCCGACATTAAACCTCAAGCCGAAATTGACTTGGAGATTCCGCAGTGTCTCTTTCTCGGCGATTACTTGGCGCATATACCATAAAATCCTCCAGTATGTTATAAATGGAATCTACGTCGATTATAAAAGTGTAAGATAATATGAAAATCAATATTAAAATATAGCAGCAAAATAAATAACCGAGGAAGTGGTACTACGAAATCTCCCATATGAAGGACGATATTTTCAAAACTTGGCGCCGAGCCCAAAGCGACAGCCTCTTCCTTTTGTGTTAATGCAATTTATGGCTCGTCTGTGTGCCGCCATCGCTTATGTCTGGGATTTAAGCCTTATCAGCGGTATCATAAAGCTGCCTTACACTTGCTTTGATTTATCCCGTCCATTACACATCAACATTCTCCTGTATGCATCAGGGTTACCAGATTGGCGGCTTTCCCGCTAAATTTGGCTTGTTTTTTCTGTACTCAGCGGGATAATTCGTATATGGCGGTTTGGCGGGAAATTTGGCGGGTTTGTAAAAATGTGCTGAAAATGATGGAAAACTGTTTTCAGTGAAAAATTGAAACCTCCAAACTGCCAACTGGCATCATTAATACTAAAATTGGCAAGTTGGCAACTGCAACAAGCTACTGTTTCCTCATCCACAACTGTTTCCTCATCCACAACTTACTTTCGTGTCCATAATCCGTGATCACGTTTGAATTATTCTGGTCTGTGTGATTGTTGTGGAAGCCTCAACCCCGATGACCAGATGTTGGAGAAGATTACATCTGATATATATCAGTAGTTTGAATGTTCGTACTTATATTCATGTACTGAACGCGCTTACTGCTCACCCTGAATATAATCGGTATGCCTGCTCATTTCATATATTTGTATCAGTTATTAATTGGATTGGATGAGTATTGTTTCTTTGTTTGTTTGTTTGTTTTGCAGTAAGGGAGGAACCAAAAGAATGAAAGCATGCAAAATTGTTTCTTCCAAGGAAAATAAAGAGAAAAAAGGATTACAAATTTAAGATTCGTCTAATTCAAGATACATGAACACATTGCATTTAAAAGACTGGAGGTCATAAACAGAAGGAAGAACAGATAGAGGAAGAGAGTTCCAGAGTTGACTTACGGTGTACATGAATGACTGAGAATAACGGTTGATTCTTGCATCAGAGAGTTAGACAGTTTATTCCATCATTTGCTAGGAAATTAAGACTGATTTTGAATTTCGGTGTTATAAGTACAAAAACTGGTTTTGGTTGCGATTTTTGGCGGTTTCTACGGGTATTTGTCTGCAAAATTTGGGGGGATTTTGGCGGTTTTTGAGCCGAGTTTTGCGGGGAAACCTGACAACAATCTGGGAACCCTGTATGCATCTCTCTCGTCAGTTCCGGCCCAGCAGTTGCAATAGTCCTACCGCTGCCCCAGTCACCGAGACAGTGAAACCTGGGTTGACATCTCCGTAGACTTTATTCTCCCTGCTGATCCGACGACTTTCACAGCGACTTGTGTGACTTGTGCTGAGTCTCACCACGCTGCTCTTCTGCTGCTGTGTCAGCTGGCCTTCCTGTCTGCCACTTACAGTCCCTGCCCTAGTACCAAGCCGAACCCTGAGGGGGTGTCGTTAGGGCACTGCCATTAGGGGGGTCCTTAGAGGCCTTGTTATAGGAGGCGGGAAGGGTAGGCGCTGTTAGGGCTAGGATAGGCAAGTCCCTCACGGGGCAGTGACGGGGTCTCCTTCGACGCCCTCTAGATGGAGGGGGGTTAGGCCCCCGCCACTGTAGGGAACCGCCGCAGTGCTTACTGATTATTGTTTGTTTTAGTTTATTTATTTATTCTGTCTTACGCATATATATATATATATATATATATATATATATATATATATATATATATATATATATATATATATATATATATATATATATTATTCACACCATGCAGGCGTGCCCTCCCTCACGGTCCTTGCCGCCCTCAGTCCTCACCCTCCGGCTGCCAAGCCTGCCAGTCCTCGTCCCTCCACCTCCACCACAACGCGTGCGGGGAAACTCACCACCACCACCGCTGCCTCCACCTCCTCCTCCAAGCCCCGCTCTCTCACCACTAAGCCAGGGCGCCCCGCTACTGCCGCAGCCACGGCACCTCGCTGCACCCCCAGCACAGCTCCTGCACCACCACACGGCCACCTGCCCTGGTACAGAGAGGCACCACACCTCCTGCTGTGACTCCATCTCTGCAGACCCCCTTCCACCCCAGCCAGTGATGACATTGACCCTGCCACCACTCACTCCATCTCTGCAGACCCCCTTCCACCCCAGCCTGTGATGACATTGACCCTGCCACCACTCACTCCATCTCTGCAGACCCCCTTCCACCCCAGCCAGTGATGACATTGACCCTGCCACCACTCAGCTGCCTGCCACCACCACCACCGCCACCCCTGCCTCCCGCCCCTCCAACAGTGGCTTCACCTGCCTTCAGCACAGCATCTGGAGTCGAGCGACAGCGGTTTCTGCTCAGCTGTGCAGACTCAGGCCACACCTGCCTGTTTGCGTGGTGCCGCAGCGCTGCCTCGAGAGGCTTCCTAACCCTCATGCAAGGCAGGACTGGCCACCCACCACTGCCAGTATCATTCATCACCTTAACATTGCCGACGCCTGTAAGGCAGGCCCTGACCCTGACTACACGCCCTCACCCCCATGGCTGCCCCTGCCATCCACAGTGTTGCCCCCTCCGACGCCTGCCCTGGAGCATCTCTGCCTGGCCCCCTACCACAGGATGGCATAAGGAGCGTTGCATCACTCTGGACCCCAGGCACAGCCTGGCGGCTCCCCTCCGGAGCCTCTGCGTACGAGACAGAGCTTGTGGCTGTCCCAGGCGCCGTCAGGCACGCCAGCCAACACCACACACACACCGACCCTCGTCTCTGCACGACCTACCAGCACCACACTTGCCAGCCAACACCACACACACACCGACCCTCGTCTCTGCACGGCCTACCAGCACCACACTTGCCAGCCAACACCACACACACACCGACCCTCGTCTCTGCACGGCCTACCAGCACCACACTTGCCAGCCAACACCACACACACACCGACCCTCGTCTCTGCACGGCCTACCAGCACCACACTTGCCAGCCAACACCACACACACACCGACCCTCGTCTCTGCACGGCCTACCAGCACCACACTTGCCAGCCAACACCACACACACACCGACCCTCGTCTCTGCACGGCCTACCAGCACCACACTTGCCAGCCAACACCACACACACCGACCCTCGTCTCTGCACGGCCTACCAGCACCACACTTGCCAGCCAACACCACACACACACCGACCCTCGTCTCTGCACGGCCTACCAGCGCCACACTTGCCAGCCAACACCACACACACACCGACCCTCGTCTCTGCACGGCCTACCAGCACCACACTTGCCAGCCAACACCACACACACACCGACCCTCGTCTCTGCACGGCCTACCAGCACCACACTTGCCAGCCAACACCACACACACACCGACCCTCGTCTCTGCACGGCCTACCAGCACCACACTTCAGTAACAATGGGAGTCTGCTGACCTCAGTCACAGCTGTGGCTGACTCCATCTCACAGAGTGGAGGAGAAATTTACCTCCACTGGCTGCCTGGCCACGTGGGCATCTCAGGCAACGAGCGAGCCAACGCCGCCGCTGGTTCAGCAACCAGCCTGCCTGCCATCACCTTCCCCCTCAAGACCAGCCTCTCACATCAAACACAGAGCCACAGCCAACACCTCCAGGCTCAGTCTATCACAGCACGAGTTGCAGAGGCTCACGCTGTGCAACATGGTATGCAAGAGCTGCCACCTACCAGCCCCTCTCCGCCCCACCCTGCACACCCAACTCGCTCATGGTGCGCCTGCGTCGCCTACGGCTGGGCTGGCCTGCTTGTGTCAAACAGCAGGCAGGAATCCTGAACCTGCCCCACCGTCACCAACCTGAAGACTGGCCTCCCAACCACTGTCTGCTGGACTGCCCCGCCACAGCAGCCCGTCGCTCTGCCCTGCCAGGCAGACTCGTCACAAGAATGTCTGCCTTTGATACACCTGCCGAGGTGGTCGCCCTGTGCCCAACCCCAGCCCTGTGCCCCACCCCAACCCTGTGCCCCACCCCAACCCTGTGCCCCACCCCAGCCCTGTGCCCCACCCCAGCCCTGTGCCCCACCCCAGCCCTGTGCCCCACCCCAGCCCTGTGCCCCACCCCAGCCCTGTGCCCCACCCCAGCCCTGTGCCCCACCCCATCCCTGTGCCCCACCCCAGCCCTGTCCCCCACCCCAGCCCTGTCCCCCACCCCAGCCCCGTCCCCCACCCCAACCCTGTCCCCCACCCCAGCCCCGTCCCCCACCCCAGCCGTCCCCCACCCCAGCCCCGTCCCCCACCCCAGCCCCATCCCCCACCCCAGCCCTGTCCCCCACCCCAGCCCTGTCCCCCACCCCAGCCCTGTCCCCCACCCCAGCCCTACTTCAAGCTGTGTCCCCCCACCCTCCCCCTCCATAGCCATTCCCCCCAGTAATTCTGTATATCCCCACCCTCCCCCTACATATCCACCCAGTAATTCTGTATATCCCCACCCTCCCCCTCCATATCCACCCCAGTAATTCTGTATATCCCCACCCTCCCCCTCCATATCCACCCCAGTAATTCTGTATATCTCCACCCTCCCCCTCCATATCCACCCCAGTAATTCTGTATCCTCGTACCCTCCCCCTACATATCCACCCCAGTAATTCTGTACATCCCCACCCTCCCCCTACATATCCACCCCAGTAATTCTGTATCCTCGTACCCTCCCCCTCCATATCCACCCCAGTAATTCTGTATCCTCGTACCCTCCCCCTCCATATCCCCCCCAGTAATTCAACTGGCAGTCCACCCTGACGGCCTTCCTCCTGCCGTGTCCATACTAAGTAAATACAGAGGCAGGAATCACACCTAACTAACTGACTCCTGTAGGCCATTTGTAGCGTTGTAATACCCACATGGTTTGTGTCAATAACATGTACAATAATACTGAGGTGTAATGTGCTAAATATAACCTAACTAACTGACTCCTGTAGGCCATTTGTAGCGTTGTAATACCCACATGGTTTGTGTCAATAACATGTACAATAATACTGAGGTGTAATGTGCTAAATATAACCTAACTAACTGACTCATGTAGGCCATTTGTAGCGTTGTAATACCCACATGGTTTGTGTCAATAACATGTACAATAATACTGAGGTGTAATGTGCTAAATATAACCTAACTAACTGACTCATGTAGGCCATTTGTAGCGTTGTAATACCCACATGGTTTGTGTCAATAACATGTACAATAATACTGAGGTGTAATGTGCTAAATATAACCTAACTAACTGACTCATGTAGGCCATTTGTAGCGTTGTAATACCCACATGGTTTGTGTCAATAACATGAACAATAATACTGAGGTGTAATGTGCTAAATATAACCTAACTAACTGACTCCTGTAGGCCATTTGTAGCGTTGTAATACCCACATGGTTTGTGTCAATAACATGTACAATAATACTGAGGTGTAATGTGCTAAATATAACCTAACTAACTGACTCCTGTAGGCCATTTGTAGCGTTGTAATACCCACATGGTTTGTGTCAATAACATGTACAATAATACTGAGGTGTAATGTGCTAAATATAACCTAACTAACTGACTCCTGTAAGCCATTTGTAGCGTTGTAATACCCACATGGTTTGTGTCAATAACATGTACAATAATACTGAGGTGTAATGTGCTAAATATAACCTAACTAACTGACTCCTGTAGGCCATTTGTAGCGTTGTAATACCCACATGGTTTGTGTCAATAACATGTACAATAATACTGAGGTGTAATGTGCTAAATATAACCTAACTAACTGACTCCTGTAAGCCATTTGTAGCGTTGTAATACCCACATGGTTTGTGTCAATAACATGTACAATAATACTGAGGTGTAATGTGCTAAATAAATCGCTAAGGAACAGCATTTACCAAATATCCAGCCTCTCAGAATACCACACTTAACCCTCTCAGTCCGGTGACTATTTTTTTTGTCTGTCTACCACTCTCTCTCTCTCTCTCTCTCTCCCCCTCTCTCTCTCTCTCTCCACACTATTCACAGTTTAAATTCTTCCTCCTTCCCTCCTCCTCTTCCGTTTTCTCTTTCTTCTTTCTCTCTTTGAACTTACTCGTTTTATTCCCCCTCCTCCTCCTCCTCCCCCTCCTCCTTCTCCTCCTCCTACACCTCCTCCTCCTCCTCCTCCTCCTCGATCATTTTCTTCTCTTCCGCCTCTTATTTCTCTCTCTCTCTTCCCACTGCTCATCCTTAACTCTCACTCTTCCATCTTGCCTTCCTTCCCCTCCTCTTGTACCTCCTCTCTCTTCCATCATCTCTTTCTTCCCCTACACCCTACACTTCACTCACTTCTCCTCCTCCTCCTCTTCCTCCTCCTCCTCCTCCTCATCATCATCATCATCATCATCTAATCTCTCCTCGTCTTGTCTTCCTCCTCCTCTTCCATATCCACTCTCACTCCCCTTATTCCCAAACTATCATTCCTCCTCCTCCTCCTGCTCCTCCTCCTGCTCCTGCTCCTGCCTTCCACTGCCTCCATGCCAACACAGTCTCTCTCCAGCCATCTTGTACACAAGGCAAAGAAATGGTTGGCCAGGGAAGGGCAATCGTGGCAGGAAGTCCAATAAACCAAACCTGCTGAGGCCATAGTGCGCTGGCTGGGCTACATGTGTACTAAGGAGAGAGAATATCAACTTTGGAAAGGAGTGGATGAAGTTATGGCCTACGGTACTGACAGGCTGGGATTACTGGCTTGCAACTGAATGCACTGTTTTGGTGGCACATGGAAGCAATGCTGACAATAATAATGCTGACAAGTGATAATAATAATAATAATAATAATAATAATAATAATAATGATAATAGCAGAGAAGACGAAGAAGACGTATTTTTAAACCCCAGACGGAAGGACAAAAATCAAAATTAAAAAAACAACAGCCACAACAACAACAACAACAACAACAACAATAATAATAATAATAATAATAATAATAGCACAAAAGACGATTAAGAAATATTTTTGTCAGACGGAGGGAATGCCAAAAAATCATAATCAAAACAACAACAATACAATAATAATAATAATAACAATAATAATAATAAAACTAATAATAATAATAATAATAGCACAAAAGACGATTAAGAAATATTTTTGTGTCAGACGGAGGGAATGCCAAAAAATCAAAATCAAAACAACAACAACAACAACAACAATAATAATAATAATAATAATAATAATAATAATAATAATAAGGAGGCAGATGCAATACATAGTTGCAGTGCAGTAAGTACCAAGTTGCAGCATTTGTCAGATACCAAATTTGTGCCGGTATAAAAAAACAATATTACTAAATGTACACACAACACGATAAATGTACACACAATACTAATTAATGTACACACGATAAATGTGCACACAGTACTACACGATAAATGTGCACACAATAATACTAAATGTACACACGATAAATGTGCACACAATATTACTAAATGTACACACGATAAATGTGCACACAGTACTACACGATAAATGTGCACACAATAATACTAAATGTACACACGATAAATGTGCACACAATACTAATAAATGTACACACGATAAATGTGCACACAATACTAATAAATGTACACACGATAAATGTACACACGATAAATGTGCACACAATACTAATAAATGTACACACGATAAATGTGCACACAATATTACTAAATGTACACACAACACGATAAATGTGCACACAATACTAATAAATGTACACACGATAAATGTGCACACAATATTAATAAATGTACACACGATAAATGTGCACACAATATTACTAAATGTACACACAACACGATAAATGTGCACACAATATCAATAAATGTGCACACAGTATTACTAAATGTACACACAGTAATGAATATTTTGTATATTATTTCTAGTATTACATTAACCCCTTCACAACGAGGACCAGTCTCCTTCACTTCTCCTCACCATCATCATCACCATCACTATCATCATCACCACCACCATCAATATCACTATCATCACCATCACCATCATCATCATCACCATCATCACATCATCATTACTATCGTCATCATCATCGCCATCATCATCATCACCATCATCACAATCATCATCATCATTACTATCATCAGCAGCAGCATCACCATCATCTTCATCATCACCATCGCCATCATCATCACCATCATCATCATTACTATCATCATCATCAGCATCACCATCACTATCATCATCACCATCACCATCATTTTCATAAGCACCACCATCATCATCATCACCATCACTATCATCGTCACCATCACCATCACCAGTCCCATCATCATCATCGTCGTCGTCATCATCACCATCATCATCATTACTATCATCAGCAGCAGCATCACCATCACTATCATCATTACCATCACCATCACTATCATCGTCACCATCATCATCACCATCAGTATCATCACCATCACCATCATCTTCATTATCATCATCATCACCATCACGTTCATCATCATTACTACCATCATCATTATCATCATCAGCACCACTATCCCCATCATCTTCATCATCATAACCATCACCATCATCATCACCATCACCATCATTTTCATCATCATCACCATCACCATTCCCATCATCGCCATCATCATCATCATCATCATCATCATCATCATCATCGCCATCATCATCATCATCATCATCATCGCCATCATCATTATCATCATCATCATCATCATCATCATCATCATCACCATCATCATCATTACTATCATCATCATCAGCATCACCATCATCTTCATCATCACCATCGCCATCATCACCATCATCATCATCATCATCATCATCATCATTACTATCATGATCATCATCAGCATCAGCATCATCTTCATCATCATCATCATCACCATCACTATCATCATCATCACCATCATCATTACTATCATCAGCAGCATCAGCATCACCATCATCATCATCACCATCACTATCGTCATCACCATCATCATCATCACCATCACCATCACTATCATCATCATCACCATCATCATTACTATCAGCAGCAGCAGCATCACCATCATCATCATCATCACATCACCATCATCATCACCATCATCACCATCACCATCATCACCATCACTATCATCATTATCATCATCATCATCATCATCATTTTTTCAATAATTCTAGAGACAATCATAAAAAATCATCAAACCATAATATTATTCCAAACACTGTAATGGCGTAGTACAGTTCTCATTAACCCTTTTAGTTCAAAGATTTAAGACAATTTTCTTGGCGTAGCAAATTGAACACTGGAGACGTCCTGGCTGAAAAAGGGTTAAGCTAAGAAAAAAGAATAAATGACAGAAGAAAAGGCGACAAGGAAAGAAAAACAAAAGAGGAAAAAAGAGAACAGGAAAAATAACAAGAAGAAAAACTAAACACGAAGAGGAAAAAGACAAAACAGGTGAATATATTGTGTGTTTGTTTAGCCGCGCGATTGTTGTGGCGGCGGCAGGCCGGCCGCGGAGGAGAGAGAGAGAGAGAGACCGATTGTTGTGGCGGCGGCAGGCCGGCCGCGGAGGAGAGAGAGAGAGAGAGACCGATTGTTGTGGCGGCGGCAGGCCGGCCGCGGAGGAGAGAGAGAGAGACCGATTGTTGTGGCGGCGGCAGGCCGGCCGCGGAGGAGAGAGAGAGAGAGACCATAACACTGTGGAATTTTGATGCTGACGGTATCTTATTATTATTATTATTATTATTATTATTATTTAAATAGAAAAATACAGGTCAGGATATAATGATGTGATGATGATGAGGATTGTGGAAAGTGTTAAGAATATATGGAGTAGATGGGAAGTAGTTGAATGCTGTGAAGAGTATGTACGATGGTGCGAAGGCTGCAGTGCGTGTGGATGGTGAACTAAGTGAATTTTTCTCTTTGAAAGTTGGTTTGAAACAGGAATGTGTCATGTCTCCATGGTTGTTCAATCTGTACATGGATGGGGTAATAAAAGAGGTTCAAGGTAGGGTAGTGGATGTTGGAGTGGCCCTGGTGAGAGAGGATAGTGTTTGGAAACTCCCTGTACTGTTGTTTGCAGATGATACTGTGTTGTTGAGTGAAGACGAAGGGGAGCTGCAAGGCTTGGTGGATGAGTCTGAGAGAGTGTGTAAGAAACGGAATCTAAAGGTGAATGTAGGGAAGAGTAAAGTGATGGTCTTTGAGAGAGGTGAAGTTCGTGAATGTACAGCGAGGTTAGATGGTGAGAAATTGGAAAATGTGAGTACGTTTAAGTATTTGGGTAGTGTGATGAGTAAGGATGGAGGTTTGGAGGGTGAAGTGCTTGAAAGGGTACAGCAGGGAAGAAAGGTTGCTGGTTCTTTGAAAGCAGTGATAAGAAACAGGGAAGTGAGCATGGAAGTGAAAAAGTTACTACATGACAGTATTGTGATACCAACTCTAACGTACGGAAGTGAAGCTTGGACACTGTTGGAAGGACACAAGTTAAGAGTGAGAGCAGTGGAAATGAGTTATTTAAGAGGAGCCTGTGGAGTCACGTGGAGAGACAGGCTGACGAATGAGGATATAAAGGAGCGTTGTGGTGTGGATGTGGATGTGATAGGAAGCGTTATGAGGAACACACTGAGGTGGTTTGGCCATGTGGAGAGGATGGAGGGTGAAAGACTGACGAAGAGAGTGTATGTGAGTGAGGTGGAGGGGGGAAGAGGGAAGGGGAGGCCGAGGATGAGATGGAGGGATGGGGTGGAGAGGTATATGAGAGAGGGAGAGGTGAGTTGGCAGCAGGGCAGTGAAATGGCGGGGGACAGGGCGACTTGGAGGCGATTTGTTTGTGGCCACCCCAAACGGGATTGAGGCGTCTGGCAATAGATAGATAGATAGATAGATGATGATGATGATGATGGTGATGATGGTGGTAATGATGATGATCGTGGTGATGATGATGGTGATGTTCATGATGGTGATAATGATGATGATGATGATGATGATGATGATGGTGGTAATGATGATGATCGTGGTGATGATGATGGTGATGTTCATGATGGTGATAATGATGATGATGATGATGATGATGATGATGATGATGATGGTGATGATGGTGGTAATGATGATGATCGTGGTGATGATGATGGTGATGTTCATGATGATGATGATGGTGATGATGGTGATGATGATGATGATGATGATGATGATGATGATGATGGTGATGATGATGATGATGATGGTGATGATGATGATGGTAATGAAGGTGATGATACAGATTCTCTCTCTCTCTCTCTCTCTCTCAGCTGTCATCAAAGGGATATATATTTTCCCTAACGGCCGTTTTCCCTCACAAATACTGTAGTTTTTCCTGCACTAATTTATTCCCTAAACAATATTTTTTCCCGCTACATCTTTTCCTCGGCTTCACTTTTCCCTCAGCGACAAGCGTTTCCTCCTCCAGCCTTCTTTCCTGCCATGACTTTCCCCTAAGCCATCCTTTTCCCTGTCTGCTGCATTTTCCCTCGACTAATATTTCTCCCCGACTTGGTACTTTTTCCCTACACACACACACACACACACACACACACACACACACACACACACACACACACACACACACACCGCTCGCTGGTGCAGTGGTAACGTTCTCGCTGCCAACTGGTAGACGGGAGTTCGCGCCTCGCTCAGGTTGCGAAAAGTTTCACTGATGAAGTGGGTGGTTACTGTCCCCCTTGAGCAAGGGGACGGGTGTGTCCGTGTGTGAAGGTCACAGCCTTGCCCTTAGATCGGACTATATGAGCTCTCAGCTCCCTTCCGGGAGGGTAAAAGCTGACGATCACGACCATCAAGTGATCCTGACCGACCCGGTGAATTACACAATCAGCGCTTTTACAGTACACTCATATATATGGCGATTTAGGCAGCTAAAAAACTTCAGAAACATTCAAACAATAATGCAAATAACGTCAGATATTTGCACATAACAACAAAAACAAAATCACCAACTCGAAATTCCACCGTTATCCCGGACACCTCTTGGAGGCTTCGTAATATCCCTTCCTCGGCGATTTATTTTTCCTGCTACACCTTAATATCCTCTAATATGGTGTTAATACAAACTACGACTGTATTAAAAAATATAAATAACGTCACAGAGGACAGCAAGGTGTAATATGCAAAATAAATGGCTCAGGAAAAGATGCTAAGAATCCTTCCATTTCAACGATAACGGCTTAATTTTCAACCCCGACTTGGGAGGCTTCGTAACACCTCTTCCTCAGCGATTTATTGTGCACATTACACCTTAATATTCTATTGTAGGTTACTGAGGCAACTGTGCCGAGATTTATTGTGTACATTACACATTATTATTATTATTATTATTGTGCACATTACACCTTAATATTCTATTGTAGGTTACTGAGGCAACTGTGCCGAGATTTAAATTTAAGCCGTAATCTCTCATATAGGAGATTTCGTAACATTTCCTTCTCGGCGAACTATTTTGCACACTCAACCTTAATATCCTCTTGTGTGCGATTGATGCAAACTATGGCGGTATTAGCAAAGTATAAATTTCATACAAGCCAACAGAAAGGCCTAATTTGAAAATGAATAACTAAGGAAAAAGTGCTGCCAAGCCCACCATTCCAGCGATATTACGGAATAATTTTAAGCTAACTTTGATCGTTCCGTAACACCTCTTCTGCAGCGATTTATTTTGCACCATACACCTTAATATTCTCTTCTATGTTACTCTGACTTGCAATTGTGCCGACATTAAACCTTCAGCCGTAATCTCTCATATAGGCCTTGGAGATTCCGTAGCGTCTCTTCCTCGGCGATTACTTGCCGCATATACCATAAAATCCTCCAGTATGTTATAAATGGAATCTACGTCGATTTTGAAAGTGACAGATTATATGAAAATCAATATTGTGTAAAATACAAAATGAATTATCGAGGAAGTGGTGCTACGAATCTCCCATATTAAGGCTGATATTTTCAAACCTTGGCGCCGGCCGACAGCCTCTTGCTTTTGTGTTAATCCAATTTTATGGCTGGTGTGTGTGCTGCATCGCTTATCTCTGGGATATGAGCCTTATTACCAGCATCATAGAGCTGCCTTACACTGGCATCCACTAGCAGGCTTCGTAGCACCTTTTCCTAAGTGATTTATTCCGAACATTACACATAACATTCCCCAGTAGGCCATTTGTATCGTTTTAATACCGACATGGTTTTCGTCAATAACATGCAAAATATTACTGAGGTGTAATGTGCAAAATAAATCGCTGAGGAAGAGCAGTTACGAAATATGCAGCCTCTCAGAATACCACCCTTAACCCTCTGTCCGGTGACAATTTTTTTGTCTACCTCTCTCTTTCCCTCCCTCCTCCCTCTCTCTTTCCCTCCCTCCTCCCTCTCTCTCTCTCTCTCTCTCCCGCTACTAGGTCTATTTCAGGCGTCTAATTACATGAAAATCGCCTTTGCCGTAAACTGGCCTTAAATTTGGCGGGAAAAATAATTCAACACGCAGGCAATAGGCAAAGCCCTGACCCACACCATTGTACTGAGTTGTATTGTGTGTGTGTGTGAGAGAGAGAGAGAGAGAGAGAGAGAGAGTATCAAAGGCCTGGTAAACAGCTAATATATCCTGCCATTACCTGAGCCAAGCTGGTCTCTACGTCACTCTGTCCCATTAATTGCCAAACTCCATCACCATTTTCCTCATATTGGAGAACCCATTAATGCTGAATGGGTATACACGTCTATCTATCTACTGCCAATCGCGTAAGGGGTGGCCACAAACAAATCGCCTCCATGTCGCCCTGTGCCCCGCCATTTCACTGCCCTGGTTCCAACTCACACACCCCTCTCTCATATACCTCTCCACTCCATCCCTCCATCCCATCCCAGCCTCCCCTTCCCTCTCTCCCCCTCCACCTCACTCAATACACTCTCCTCGTCAGTCTCTCACTCTCCATCCTCTCCACATGGCCAATCCACCTCAATGTATTTCTCCTAACGCTCCCTATCACATCCACATCCACACGTGCAACTGACTAAAGAATGAGGAGAGGCAGACCAAGAATGAGGAGAGGGAGACCAAGAATGAGGAGAGGCAGACCAAGAATGAGGCTATTTGGGGCAGCAAATTGGATTGACGAGAGTGACAGGATGAGTAGCAACAGAGAAGCTTAAACGACTGAAAGATGACTGATTCATAGGACTGCATTTCTAGTCTGGCCATGTGGAAAGGATGGAGGGTGAGAGACTGACGAGGAGTGTGTGAGTGAGGTGGAGGGGGGAAGGGGAGGGGAGGCCAAGGATGAGATGAAGGGATGGAGTGGAGAGGTATATGAGAGAGGGGGGTGTGAGCTGGAAGCAGGGCAGTGAAATGGCGGGGGACAGGGCGACATGGAGGCGATTTGTTTGTGGCCACCCCTTACGGGATTAAGGCGTCTGGTAATAGATAGATAGATTTCTAGTCCGTTCGGAGACCGTGACGCCTTTTCCTCAGCGATTTGTTTTGTCTGTTTCTTGTCTTACACTGTCAGTGCCATAAACATATATGTTAGTGTGAGAAAATTAACGTGTGATACGCACAATACATCTATATATGTACCATGCCACTTAGACTAGGCAGGCGCACACACACACACACACACACACACACACACACACAAACATGAATAACTGCCATGAATTAATTTGAAGAAAAGCTCAAGATCCAAGTGGTGGTGGTGGTGGTTGCAGCGGCGGTGGTGGTGGTGGTGGACGGGTGGTGGTGTCGGTAGTTGGGTGGGGTGGTGTTGGTGGTAGTGGTGGTTGGGTGGGGTCGTGGTGGTGTTGTGGTGGTTGGGTGGTGTGGTGGATGAGAGGTGCCTATGTGGTGGTGGTGGATGAGAGGTGCCTATGTGGTGGTGGTGGTGGTTAGGTATTCTATGGTACTGGTGGTGGGTGCCGGGGCTCCAGCAGGAAGGTGATAGGCACATGTTAGGGTAACACGATGCTAATCATAAAGTGCTACACAAGTGATGTAATCATGTAATGCCAGTGTCTCTGAGTCTTACTTTATCTGTAAGAAATCAGCTGCAACATGACAACATTTTTCGTTCATGAAAAATGCCTGAACTATATTGCTGGTATTAACAAAACCAATGGCACTGCGTCAGGTTCACGCAGCCACACCTCACGCCTCACATTCTATGCCATATTGACACCAGCACAGGCTTGCTATTTTCACACGCCTTACCCGTTCATTTGTGCTGCTAGACACACGCTGCCTCGTTCTGGCAGCTCGCTGTTGTCTCACACCGCTGATGTGGCCCATAGTCTTGTGTAAGTGCACCACAAGTTGGTACATTGACAAAAATACACCAACAAAAAACAACACCGGTAACTTCCTTGCCTGCGCCTGCCCTCCTGGTCGGCTGTTGCATTGTGGGTGGTGTAGTGACGTCACACAGCCAATCAGATGTCATCTCTTTCCGGCGTCAGGCCCCGCAGCCAATCACCGCAAATGTACGTACTGTATAACATCTTTCACTCGAGCCTCAGGGATAAATCTGTACGAATTAGTGGTAAACATCTAACTGTACATTAACACTGCATTAATATACGATGTTTGTGATGTATACAGGGAAAATATACTATCGTTTTCCCGCTCAGTGTGGGAAGATGTTGAAATTTTGTCCTGATTTGAAGATATACTGTTTAATAAAGGCAGTATTATTACCGATGAAATAACTGTTGACAGCCTAAGCCCTAAGCCGAGTGGCTGGAATTCATGTTATTTTAGTGTTGTACCATTTATCTGTACACCAAACGATGTCTCTCTCACTGCACACACACACACACACACACACACACATTTATACATAAACCATTACAGCTTTCTTACTCTCACGTGCAAAGGCTGACACCCCAGCACCATAACTATCCCTCAGTCACATCATCATCATCATCATCATCACTCAATCGATCGCTATAACTCGTTGCATCACCCCATCACTGTAACTATCACTGAATCACTCCATTACTGTCACTACACCTCTCTGAATAACTCTATCACTATTACTGAGCCACTCCATCACTATAAGTTACTCGTTGAATCACTGCATCACTATCACTCACTGCATCACCATCACTATCACTTAATCCCGTCACTTTCTGTCACTCACTCCATCACCATCACTTAGTCACTCCACCAGCACTTCCTGACAACTCCATCGCTATCACTACCACCCACTGAATCTATCCTCTATCTATCTATCTGTCTGTCTGTCTACCTATCTATCTGTCTATCTATCTATCCATCTATCTGTCTGTCTGTCTGTCTCTCTATATATATCTATCTATCTGTCTGTCTATCTATCTATCTATCTATCTGTCTGTCTGTCTGTCTATCTATCTATCTGTCTATTTATCTGTCTGTCTGTCTATCTATGTCTATCTACCTATCCATCTATCTGTGTGTCTATGTCTCTATATCTATCTATCTATTTGTCTCTGTCTGTCTGTCTCTATATCTATCTATCTGTCTCTGTCCATCTCTGTCTATCTATCCATCTATCTATCTATCTGTCTGTCTATCTATCTATCTGTGTCTATCTATCTGTCTGAATCCTTCCACATATTTTTCCTTGGTAATATCACTCAATCCTTCCTTCATTATTTCTGTCATCATTATCACTCACTGCATTATTCCCTCATTATCTCTGTCATTACTATCTATTCTATCTATCTATTGCCAGACGCCTTAATCCCGTAAGGGTGGCCACAAACTAATCGCCTCCATGTCGCCCTGTCCCCGGCCATTTCAATGCCTTGCTCCCAGCTCACACACCCCTCTCTCATATACCTCTCCACTCCACCCCTCCATCTCATCCTTGGCCTACCCCTCCCTCTCCCCCCTCCACCTCACTCACACACACTCTCCTCGTCAGTCTTTCACTCTCCATCCTCTCTAAATGTCCTGTAAAAAGTAATTAACCTTAACACAGCTCCACCACGCACATTCTGGCGGCGCCTTAAGTATTCCAGCCAGACTAACTTTTTTTTTCTTAATGCAAGGAAGAAGGAACCAAAGGCCAGGAGCCCGCAAACCGTCCCTTCCAAGAAAAAACAAAAACAATACGAGAGAGCCAAATTCAAGATCCGTTCATTTCGAGATGCCTGGACACACTGCGTTGGAAAGACTGGAGATCATAGGCAGCAGGAAATACAGACAGAGGGAGACAGTTCCAGAGTTGACCTGTTGCATAAATGAAGGACTGGGAGTAACGGTTAACTTCCCTACCTACCTATCTACCTACACTGGAGATCATAGAAAGTAGGAAATACAGACAGAGGGAGACAGTTCCAGAGTTGACCTGTTGCATAAATGAAGGACTGGGAGTAACGGTTAACTCTTGTCACGTGTGGGAAATAAGCTGCAAAATGACGAAAATCTGGGCCAAGTTGCGGTGAAGAGAGTATAGCTGATATTACTGCTCTTGAGGCCTGGTGGTGTAGTGGGTTCAGTGGGCCAATGGGACTAAGCCTGTAACTGTTTATGTCCAAGGGTTGGTTGGGGTTCAGTGCTGACATAATGCCACTCAGGGCCGTGTGAGGCTGGTCAGCCTTGCCATAGCAGGACTTAATAGCCTAGCCCCTGAACCCTACGCTTTCAAGGGATTAGTAGTAGTAGTTGTAGTAGTAGTGGTAGTTCAGTAGTGGTAATAGTAGTAGTAGTAGTTTAGTAGTAGTGGTAGGCTAGTAGTAGTAGTAGTAGTAGTAGTAGTAGCAGTAGTAGTAGTTGTAGTAGTAGTAGCAGTAGTAGTAGTAGTAGTAGCAGTAGTATGAGTAGTACAGTAATGGTAATAGTTGTAGCAATAACTTAGTATTGGTGGTAGGGTAGTAGTAGTAGTAACAGTAGCAGTAGTAGCAGTGGTAGTGGTAGTAGCAGCAGCAGTAGTAGTAGTAGTAGTGGTAGTAGCAGCAGTAGTAGTAGTAGCAGCAGTAGTAGTAGTGGTAGTAGCAGTAGTAGCAGCAGTAGTAGTAGTGGTAGTGGCAGTAGCAGTAGTAGTAGTGGTAGTGGTAGTAGCAGCAGTAGTAGTGGTAGTGGTAGTAGCAGCAGTAGTAGTAGTGGTAGTAGCAGTAGTAGCAGCAGCAGTAGTAGTAGTGGTAGTAGCAGTAGTAGCAGCAGTAGTAGTAGTGGTAGTGGTAGTAGCAGTAGTAGCAGCAGCAGTAGTAGTAGTGGTAGTGGTAGTAGCAGTAGTAGCAGCAGTAGTAGTAGTAGTAGTGGTAGTAGCAGTAGTAGCAGCAGTAGTAGTAGTGGTAGTGGTAGTAGCAGTAGTAGCAGTAGTAGTAGTGGTAGTAGCAGTAGTAGCAGCAGTAGTAGTAGTGGTAGTGGTAGTAGCAGTAGTAGCAGCAGTAGTAGTAGTAGTAGTGGTAGTAGCAGTAGTAGTAGTAGTGGTAGTGGTAGTAGCAGCAGTAGTAGTAGTGGTAGTGGTAGTAGCAGTAGTAGCAGCAGTAGTAGTAGTAGTAGTAACAGTAGCAGTAGCAGCAGCAGTAGTAGTAGTAGTAGTAACAGTAGCAGTAGTAGCAGCAGTAGTAGTAGTAGTAACAGTAGCAGTAGTAGCAGCAGTAGTAGTAGTAGTAGTGGTAGTAGCAGTAGTAGCAGCAGTAGTAGTAGTAGTAGTAGTAACAGTAGCAGCAGTAGCAGCAGTAGTAGTAGTAGTAACAGTAGCAGTAGTAGCAGCAGTAGTAGTAGTAGTGGTAGTAGCAGTAGTAGCAGCAGTAGTAGTAGTGGTAGTGGTAGTAGCAGCAGTAGTAGTAGTGGTAGTGGTAGTAGCAGCAGTAGTAGTAGTAGTAACAGTAGCAGTAGCAGCAGCAGTAGTAGTAGTAGTAGTAGTAACAGTAGCAGTAGTAGCAGCAGCAGTAGTAGTAGTAGTAACAGTAGCAGTAGTAGCAGCAGCAGTAGCAGTGGTAGTGGTAGTAGCAGCAGCAGTAGCAGTGGTAGTGGTAGTAGCAGCAGCAGTAGTAGTGGTAGTGGTAGTAGCAGTAGTAGCAGCAGTAGTAGTAGTAGTAACAGTAGCAGTAGTAGCAGCAGTAGTAGTAGTAGTAACAGTAGCAGTAGTAGCAGCAGTAGTAGTGGTAGTAGTAGTAGCAGTAGTAACAGCAGTACTAGTAGTGGTAGTGGTAGTAGCAGCAGCAGTAGTAGTATCCCTCGGTTCATCATAAATATCAACCCAGTGGACTGCAGGCTGAAGTTGTCCTCATCCTGCAGTCCATCATCGTCCTTTCAGCTGACAGGGAGGGAGTTAAGGCAGGTTTGTATAGACAGGCAGGTCCACCGCCTGGTTATATCAGTGCCACCAGGTGAAGGCAGCCATCTCCATGAGTCTCCTTGGTTACTAGTCGAATCAACCCTCATATCTGACTACATCTGGCCATCAGCTGAGCTGAAAGGGGTTTACGGATCTTTGTTATGAGGCAGGAATGAGTCTCCTTGGTTACTAGTCAAATCAACCCTCCAGTCTGACTACACTTGGCCATCAACTGAGCTGAAAGGAGTTGCGGAAGGGTGAGAGAGAGAGAGAGAGAGAGAGAGAGAGATGAGAGAGAGAAGGAAAGGTGGGAAAGTGGTGGAAGAGGAAGGGAAGGAAGGAATGAGGGAAGGATGCAAAGAGGAAAAGAAAGGCAGTGAATGAATACAAGGAAAGAAGAAGGGAATAAATGAAGGAAAGGAAGGAGGCAGGTAGAAGAGAAGGAAGGCAGAGAAATGAAGGAAGAAACGCCTATAAAGATGGAAAAGAGGAAGGAAGGAAGGATGGAAGAAGAAAGAAAACATGCAAAAAGAAAGGAAATAAGAAAGAAGGAAAAAAGAATGAAAAGAAAAGAAGGAAGGGGAAGGAAGGAAGGGAGGAAGGACAGAAGGGTGAGCAGGAAGAAAGAAAGGAAGGAAAGAAATAAAGAAGGACGAGGAAAGAAGGAAGGAAGGAAGGCAAATGAAATAGGGAATGGAAAAGAAGAAAGAAAAGAATGGGAAGGAAGGAAGGAGACAAAGGAAAGAAGAAACGAAGGCTGGGAGAAATTTAGGAGGGAAAGAAGGAGGAGGAAAAGAAGGGGAATGAAATAAAAAGAAGGTAGGAAGGCAGGAAGGAACTGATAATGAAGAAGGAAAGAAGGAAAAGGAAGGAAGGAAGGAAGGACTGGAGAGAAAGAAAGAAGGCAGAGAGAGATAAGGGAAGGAAGGCAGGCAGAGAAGAAGGCGCATTCTTCACTTTTGACATTAATTAATCCAGACAGTGAATATATAACTCAAAAAAATAATTTGAACTCCATAAATCGCTAAGTGTAATAAAATTAATGCAGGATGCGATAAAAAAAAAAAAATGTTCATTTACGGTTTATGTAATGATGAAACGGTCTTAATTTTCCGTTACAAAATCTAGAATAAAATAACCTGCAGTAAAAAAACACAAGATAAAAATACAAATAAACTAAATATTTTGTTATAATGATGAAAACTAATTCATTTTAGTACATTAATTACTAGCAAAAATAGCTAAAAGAATTGCGGAAATATAGAGGCAAACGATGGTGACGCAGGGACGCGAAGATGGGATTTGCCAAGTTATTATTTCTTTTGTACTGGACCCTGACGGCTTGGATTTTAAAAGTAAGTATTGTTATTTTATTGCCAAGTTTTTAAGGTTAATTATATAGAGTAAAAGTATATAAAAATCATGCGATAGAGGAGTAATGGCATGGTGTGTGGAGGCTGGGACAGGATCAGTGTTATAATTCTCTCGTATGTACATGTCCTGGCACCCATATAACAGGCCGGTGGATCTGCCTGGCAATAAAAACATCCATCAGGTCCCTCACTATTCCCTGAAAGGAGGATGGCAGACCCCAGGATGAGGCAGCTTCTGAGCTTCATCCTGCATTCCACAGCAACAAGCGTATCAATAGGGCACTGGATGCTGTGTGTTCTGCCATTAATATATAGGATTTTGGCTCTGTATATGGCTAGAGGAGTAATTTTTGGATAATATTTACCACAAATGAAGGGTAATATATACAAAATCAGGAAATAAAAGCAGCAATATGTTTGTTTCATTTCAAAGTCAGCTTTCTTCAGTAACTTTTCCGCATTTTAAAAAACCGCAAGATGTGTAGTTGTAGTGAGTGTAGTGTCAGTAGTGGCAGTGTGTGTTTTTTTTTTTGGTGGTGTGTTATGGTATAGGCCAGTTGTTCATAACCTGGGGGTAATTACACCCTAACGGGTAATTGGGCCTTTTCGTGGGGGTAATATTGGTAAGTCGGTGCTCAGCCATTTCTTTTTTTTTAATAAGACAGTAAAAAATATTATCATCAGCAGGATGTGTCAACTTTCAGGATAAAGCTTGGTAAGTACAGTAATACCCCATTGCAGCCTAGGCCATACTTTTTTTTTTTTTTTTTTTTTTTTTTTTTTTGAGAGGAAGATGCACTTGACAGGTTGGTGGTGATTGGCTGACTGCATCATTAGTTCATAATGTCTGTACTAGTACTATTAATTAACAACATATATCTGAGGGGTAATTAGGCTTAGTACATGTTATTCAGACATGTTGCATTCAGCCAGTCATCACCAACCTGTCAAGTGCATCTTCGCCCCGATAAAAAAAACTGAGTATAGTGAGTACACAAGATACTGATGTCTTTTGTAGTTACATATGGTACTGCTGTGATGTGCCACTTTCTGTATTATTATTATTATTAAAAAAAGAAAAAAAAAAAGAAAAAAAAAAAGGCAGGTTATTGAGTGTAAGAGGGTATTGGCTGTCACGGTGCCCCAAACAGAAAAAGACGGATTCCAGTGTTTTAGCCTCACACCAGCACTCACACCAAATGAATGTTGTACCGTACTGGAAACAACTAAATTTAGTGTGTGATATAGAGGGGGTGTGAGCTGGAGGAGGGACAGCAAAATGGTGGGGGACAGAGTGACATGAAGGCAATTTGTTTGTGGCCACCCCTTTCGGGATGAAGGCATCTGAGATATACAGGCCTACCCCGGTTTAACGATCCAATTGGTTAGGTAAAAACCCAATGTTAGGTGGGGTATTGTACCTCAGGGTAGATTTAACATGTAAAGTATAGGCATGCATTTCCCAGCCTTGGGTTTCCCCCCCAACCAAGTCCTAAACCCACCCAAATGAGCCCAAACACAAGTTTCTAGCTCAACTAAACCCCAAAATAGCTTTAAAACAAATTAAACAATGCCTAAAAGCAGTTTATAACTCACCTAAACCCCAAAATAGCTTTAAAACAAATTAAACAATGCCTAAAAGCAGTTTATAACTCACCTAAACCCCAAAACAAAATACTGTATGAAAATCATCCAAAATGTCTGGCAATAATGCTACAGTAAACTGTGTGCCAAAATGGCAATGTTCAAGCCACACTGACTAAAACACATTAATCTAAGACTAAAACAGTTTATAAATCAACCTAAACACAAAACCTAAGTCAGAAATATCACCACAATTGGTTTGACAAAATCCACCGCCATGGTTATAGCAGGTGTGGCCATTGTTGGGCAGGGCAGGGTGGTACAGTACTGTTTTGCTACAGCATGATACAGTATATACTGTATTGCTACAGCATGATACAGTATATACTGTTTTGCTACAGCATGATACAGTATATACTGTATTGCTACAGCATGATACAGTATATACTGTATTGCTACAGCATGATACAGTATATACTGTATTGCTACAGCATGATACAGTATATACTGTATTGCTACAGCATGATACAGTATATACTGTATTGCTACAGCATGATACAGTATATACTGTATTGCTACAGCATGATACAGTATATACTGTATTGCTACAGCATGATACAGTATATACTGTATTGCTACAGCATGATACAGTATATTATACTGTATTGCTACAGCATGATACAGTATATACTGTATTGCTACAGCATGATACAGTATATACTGTATTGCTACAGCATGATACAGTATATACTGTATTGCTACTGCCATCGCTAGGCCAGGCTATCGCATCTACGGCTATTGTATCTCAGGTTCTGCCTCTACTGACTTTTTTCTGTAGGTTGTATAATAACTTATGTGGTAGGTGGGGGCGCTCACCATCCACTCACTCGATGTAGTGCTGCCCTCGGGTGTCTGCCCTTTCCTCTCCTCCATTCTTCTTTCCTTCCATCCTCTTCTGTCTTTCTTTCCTTCATTCTTTCCACTTCCTTCTGCCTGTGGGTGACTCTACACTGAGTGACAAGCCAAATGCTTTCCTGTACACCAGGAAACCATTTACGACGCTGGGTGGTAACCATATAACCAAATTATGGCGCCTGGTGGTTTAGTGGGTAATTACGGTGTTCCAGTCAGTGAAGGTTTATATCCAAGGGATGGTTGGGGTTTATTGCTCATGTCATGCCACTCAGGGATGAATGAGGCTGGTCACTCATCTTAAATGTCAGCACCAACTTGCCTAGCCCCGGGCTGCTACGCTGCTCATGGGTCAATGTAGGATTGGATGATGGATGGATGTAGTGTATAATAACTTATAAAACAACTACCAGTACCAATATATTTTTGTGGTGTTACTCCTGGTGTACAGTATATAGGATGGGGGCGTAACAGCCTGTCATGGTGTGGCAAGGGCTACCACTGACAAAAACGGTAACCAGAATTCCACGATCGACGGCATAACCGTGCGGGACCAGTACATGCAGTATTTTAATGTAGAGGGTGCTGTATCCTGGCAGCACAGACTGACTATATAACTGACTTGGGACATACTATAAAATAGGGAAAGCCCGGTAATGTTGTTATTAACGTATCATGTATGAGTATAACATGGCATGAATTAACTGGTTAACAGTATATATACTGTAAGTATGTATTTTAATACATAGTTATTGGATACAAATAAATATTATTTTTCTTGGGAACAACTTTTTATGGTACAATACCTTCATATCCAAAATTACTCAGACTGGATCAGAATTAATGACGGGGACTTACATGCGTTGTAATCCCTGTAGGCCGTAGCTTCGTAACCGGTGTGTCACGCTACACTTATCTCGATTTTTATCGAGATAAGGCCATATCCCTGGTTTCAAAGAAGGTAATATACTCCATTACTACATAAAATTCTATGCGAGGTGTTTGAATAGCACACACACACCCAGTGATCATCTCTTAAAGGAAGCTACTACTAACTACTACTACTAATTAATCATCATCATCATCATCATCATTGCCAGACGCCATGTATCCCAGACGGGGTGGCCAAGGGCTTAGAGTTAATTGTTTTACAGGGAGGGGCACTAATCCTCCACCAACCCCACTTGACACGTAGGGATGCCAACAGCATCTGCTGTTCCCAGGCGGTCACCCATCCAAGTACTAACCAGACCACACACACACACACACATATATATATATATATATATATATATATATATATATATATATATATATATATAAAATAAGGGATTGAAATATAGCTAAAAAAAAAAAAAACATTATGGGATTGACGGGGTTAAGATTACAAGTCATTTAAAGCTGTTCAAAAAAAAAGGCACAGGGTGATACGAGACAAAGTTTTTGTTACGTACAAGTCCCCAGGTTATGTAGGTTTTAATGATGGCTACCAAATCCCTACAGTTCAGTCTCTTGGGCAGAAAACAATTATCTAACAGTACTGAGAATAAACAAAAATGTTAATCAATCCAGAAAACCTAGTCTCATACCCCTACACCTCAAAATGGAATTGGATGTTAGTTACCACTGAAGTGGCTTAAAACAGAAATATGAAAGCACTTCATAAAGAACTCTGATTACCAGCATACACAATACTACAATGACCATATACAGTATGGTACAATACTTGATTTAGAAAAAAGGTGACAGGCTTTAGATAGATTAGTGGCCAATTTTGTCACCACTGTCACTGAATTCTATCTCTTTTTCCCTTGCATTCATTTAACCTAGATACTTTTTTCTTCTCATTTGTGTACTCTCTGTCAAACTATAAAATCCTCTGAACTGTAACATTTGCAATGGTTAACACTGTTGCTACACTAATGAGAATGCATCTCTTTCCCAATCCATTTCTGTGACTAATTAATAATAATAATAATAAGACTAATAATAATAATAATTCTGTCAGAACCCTCCATGTTGAGAGAGAGAGAGAGAGAGAGAGAGAGAGAGAGATTGCATACGTACCTCAGAATCAGAATGTTCCTCGACGATATCGTCCGGAACGTGGGAATCCATATTTGACACTGACTGGCGTATTTGGTAACCATTGGTGAGGAAACTGAGATCATGGAAACACCATAATGTTGGGATATAAATATCCTCAGTGCCAACCCCAGACTTTTTAGATTTCTCCATTTTCCGGAGCTCTCGCCTATACTGATTACGAAGAGCTATTTTTTTCTTTACTTCTGTTGTGTTTACAGAAAATCCACTCTTTTTCACCCCATCGGTTATTACGTTAATTGCCGCAACACGTTTATTTCTGTCTCTATACACTTCAGCTTTCACATTCCACAAGCAAGGATTCTGTCGGTACAGTTCTGTTAATAACAGGGTTTCTTTCCTACCCCAATTACAGCTTCTTTTCTCTTTGATGGCTGTAGGACTGGTCATGTTGATGTAGAGGGTGAGACCTTAAGAACTGACCGCCAGCAGTCGTAAGGTAAAAATGTAATCTCTTGTATCGTGTGCCTGGCAGTGTCGTTGTTCCACGCCTATGCCCGCCACACACTGCCCGAACCTTTGCCCGAACCAAACCATGACAGTCGAATACAGGCAGTAAGATTGTTTGCCCGTGGTGTTCTCGCTTCTGACGTCATCAGCGCTCATTCCCTCTACCCATCGGTGTCTGGTAACACTGTTTGCCCGTCGGGCACTGTCTGACCGTGTGTACGCACCCTAACGGATGCTGTTAACAGTATGAGCAGAGTGATAAGGGATGTGGGTGAAATCAAGAAAAAGTTTCGAAATTTCCGATCGGACGTGAAGAAGAAGGCAGCCAAGGAAATGAGGGAAAGGAAAATGACAGGTAAGAATCATCTTCATTATCATTTCATCTCTTGAAAACTGTTTCATACCATGTTAAGATTAGGTTCTACAATGATATACACACTTTCGACAGTAGATTGAGAGTGCAGTAGCCAATGAGAAGAGGATTATCTTGTGGTGGCTGATTCTTAACAATAGCTGTTCCCAAATTTATTTTCCTTTAGAAACAGGTAAAGGTCTGAGTGCACACCACTCTCCCCAGTAGTGGGAGAAACCATAAAAAAAAAAGTATTATCGTTCACAAATCACCTACTGATTATATTCTGCAATATGTCTGACTTGACCTGATCTAACCAAACTGGTTGCTAATTGGACCATGGCTGACCACTGGCACCTGCCAAAACAGCACTTGTGGTATGCACTTCTTAATGAGAGGTGTGCATTCTATTTTTACAACTTGGTTTAGTGCTCCATGCACAATTTTTGGTGCTATATTCATTTTGGTGAAATTATGGAGTGGTAATACCTTTTAACCTAATCACACCCCACCTAACCAACCAAATATATTTAACCCATTTTTTTTTATTTTTTTTTAATCAGGCAGACTTGACTTGACCTAACCTAACTTAATCAGAGGATGGCAAACTACAGGAACCTAATTACAGCAGGCTACTGAAGACTGAGCTAACTGTTTGGCTGGACAAACTACTGAGATCTAACATAAATTAGGATGAAAGGTCTGACTGCTCAGTAATTTCATCAGAAATTAATAGAATACCAAAAAAGTATGCATAAAACACTGAAAGAAATTGGAAAATAGCAGGCCAAGCTCCTGTAAAGAATTTCTCCAATCACTGTACCATACTGTACTTTGAATTGTCAATTAACATTTCCTTATTAAAGTCTTCTTTTTTCTGGAAACCTAGTTGATGCTAAACATAGATCCATAATAATGCCTAGGAAAGTATGGTATTGTCAAGAACTCAAAAATACCCCATAATTAAGACAGTGATATTTAAATCCATTGGCTGCATGGTGTCTCCCAGTGATGAGTAAAATCATCTGGTTTTAGCCAGAGTAATTCCTGAAGTTGTTTTATGCAGTCAAAGGGTTAAACCAATTATGATATTTCATGTACTGTAATTGTATGCGTCTTACAGGTGGTGGAAAGCGAGAAGATTCTGTCTGGAAGCCGTCAGAGGAAGCAATGCTTTCTCTCCTAGAGCGGGAGGCCATTGAGGGATTCCCAGGCATTCAAGAGAGTGAGGAACCAGACTTATCAGGTAAATTGTACTGTAATTTACCATATATATTTGCCCTAAGTTTTCTCATAGAAGGCAATGATTGGGGCCGGGGCTCTGCTGGGGTGCTTGATTCAGGTTTTGGCATTCTCGGGGACTTGGCACTGTTTGGCCAGACAGTCTCAGGAAAAACAACATAGAGGGTGCAATGGAACACAATTATTATCTAGTGAATGCTAACCTAGTGAACTGCGTGTGGGATTTAAGAATATTATATAGCTAGTTTTGTTAAATTTGGTGTGATTCCTCCAAAATAATCTAAGCAGCAAAGTAACAGTGTAGCTGGTATGGTCTGTTCTTTGTATAATTTGAAGGAATGGGTAGTCTTGAATATGAGAAGAGTATGCTATCCCCTTTAACCCTAGAACACTAACCCTAAATTCTAGTAACATTATCACAAACCCCAGGTGATTTTCACCCGAAACTTGAAAATTGGGAAAAAATACTAAATAGGGAGCATTAATAAAATAAATGTACATGAAGGAACTTTAGGCTTTGTACCTTGAGTTAACATTACAAAGAATTGAAAATCATATCACTTTGTTATGGAAATTGAGTAATAAAGATAGTGGCAAATAATAGGAAAATTTTAGCTAGTTTCATGAAGAAAAAAAAAAAAAATGAGCATATGTCTTTGGAAAACCTCCCACATCCTCCTAGTTCCTTTGGGACACCACTGAAAGGGTTGCCATTCCCCTGCTGTTGTGGTAAAAACTCAATGTTCACTTTGCTGTTTGGCCTTTGTACACCTGAACCAAGGCCTACAGTGGAGACCTACATGCACAGAGTGACAGTGTATCCTTCCTCTACCATAACTGGCTGCCATATGAAGCTACTGAAGGACTGGTAACCTTGGGAGCAAGGGAACCATACACAACAGCAATGATATGATGTGAGTCGGGTGGAATTCTCCCGGGGTTTGTGTTCTGTTCACACTAGGCGTTTTCAACTGCGCGGCAGCACAGGCGTGGTGTTGTTCACACAGGGCATTTCAGGTGGCTCCACCTAGTACAAGCAGGCGTTGATTGACAGGCATCCAGTGCCAGGATGGATGTACGGGAGGCACCGAGTGTTTGGTTGTTGCATCATCATTGTGTGTATCCCATCCTATTGACTTGTATGTATCTCGAACCGCCCGGCAAACACGCAGTTGCCAGGGTTATCCTGCCACTGTTGCATTTTGGGAACCACAGCGGTTACATGTGAACAGCTCCATAGACTGCCATGGACTTTACTACCGCACCTGTGCCACCGGGCGATTGAAAACGCCTCGTGTGAACAGGGTCTAAAGGCCTGTATGTATCATCTTGCATGATGTTTCACATTGGTACATAACACATATTGGTCAGAGTGTCTGGTGTACGTTATTGTAATATCCCAAAGTAATGGTGTCCTGTTTAAAGCTAAAGTTACTACAACACAGCATTTTCCATTGTTACAGACAAGCCGCAGCCATCTACTTCTGGTGCCATTCATGGACGCAGAGTGTCGGAGGAGACGAGGTTGGACCATCCATCACAACCACATACTTCCTGGGGCCTTCATGGACATAATGTGCTGGAAGAGTCAGGCCTAGATGATCCCTTACCAGTCCTTCAATCCACATGCTCTACTGACCAGTCCCAGTCGCTGTTAGCTGAATTAGTAGATGAGTCTGGGGTAGCAAGCACGGTTGAAGTTATTCACTTACTCGAAGACTCAAGCAACATCAGCGTACCTGAGACATTGACTGAGGAGCACATGTACAGTAGGAGGGGTTCACCACCACCAAAATCAAGTAGAGGAAGCAGTCCCAGACCCAAGAGTCGTGGCCAAAGTAGACCAAGCAGTCCTAGGGCTAGGAGTCGTGGCCCTAGCAGCCGTGGCAGTCCAGAGCCCAATTTGTTAGAACAAATGCTGACTGTACAGATGGAGATAAGGGACACGCTGAGGGATGTCCTGCAGCAAATTGCCTCATCGCTGGCTGTAATAGCAGATGTGGCAGCCCAAAGACGCTGAAGTATTTGTTTTTCCATGTATTAATTAAATTACTACCTCAACAGTTCTTAATCTTTTCATTTATAGTAAAGTAAAAGTATTGCATTTTCTTTTGTTTAAAGTCATGCAGTAAAACATTTTTTATTTCATAGTAGCATGATGTCCAATCTGATAATATTTAAGTGTAAACTTATCATTATCTAAAGTCATGATAAGACCTCATTTAGCCTTTGATTACTGTAGCCATGTTGTTTTATTTTGGCAAATCTATATAAGTTAATCACTTCACACTGTCTCATTTAGCATGCAGGAGATGCAGTTTTGTTAACAAGTTCAGTACCAGTAAACTTCTATTTTTAAAGGAATGTACCAGAGAGATTTATATTTATTTACACAGAATTTAATGTAGAGGCAATACAGGGTGTTACAAAATGATTTGACCAATGTCAGTTTTTGTTATTTCAGTAACCAGACAAGACACAGTGGTACTGTTTTCTTTATGTGATGAAGGATTTACTGATTTTTTGTCTGTTTTCAGATTTGATGGTTTAGCTTGAGTGAAATGGCAACACCACAGGAAACAGCAATATGTGTCAAATGGCCAATTGAGTCTAGACCCTGCACTCAAGTTCAACACAACTTTTGCACAAGGTATAGGAGTAGACCACCAGGATGGACCAGCATCAGACAGTGGTACAAGGCCATCAAAGAAACTGGACATGTTTTGAAACAGAAGAGCACAGGCTGACCAGGACAAGTGCACATACCAATAAAAAAGTTTGTGAATCATTTCAAAGAAACCCAAGAAAATCATTTTGATGGGCATCTCGAGATCGTTGAATTAATTCACAAACTTTTTTCTTGGTATGTGCACTTGTCCTTGGTCAGCCTGGACTCTTCTGTTTCAAAACACGTCCAGTTTCTTTGAACGCCTTATACCACTGTCTGATGCTGTTCCATCCTGGTGATCTACTCCTATATCTTGTGCGAAAGTTGTGTTGCACTTGAGTACAGGGTCTAGTCTCAATTGGCCATTTGACACATATTGCTGTTTCCTGTGGTGTTGCCATTTCACTCAAGCTAAATCATCAAATCTGAAAACAGACAAAACTTCAGTAAATCCTTGATCACATAAAGAAAACAGTACCACTGTGTCTTGTCTGGTTACTGAAGAGTGAGATTAGTTTTATACCTTTAAATGCTTTACTACAATAAGTAAATATCTTTTAAGGAAGTTAAGAAAAATATATATATTTATTTATAAAGAGTTTACTAGAGGCTAAACATATTTTCAAAATGAGTGAGATTAGTTTTATATCTTCAAATGCTTTATATCTTCAAATGCTTTAGTACAATAAGTAAATTGAGTTATGAAATTTGTTGAGTTTCTGTACCCCACTGTTCAAGTATCAAAAATTATGTTTTGAAATGCAGAAACTTTTATGAAAAAACACAAACAGAGCCTTGCCAGTAATTTCCAAAGTAAGGCTACATACTTAAGACTGCATTTCTATGTACCGGTACACTATATACAAAGGCATTGTTTTTGTTCATGGATGCTTCTAAGCAAAAACATTTTCAACAATCTCATTGCGAGTTTGATGAGCATGTCCTTGGCTTGCCACAGCAGCCTCCTGTGGTGGTGGATTATCTATATCCTCACCATCATCCTCGTCATCATCCTCCATCTCGTCCAACTCATCAGGAAGTGGCACTCTACGTCTCACACACCTATTGTGAAGTAGCATGCATGCAATGATAATTTGTGCACACTTTCTGGGCTCATACTGCAGAGACCCACCAGAGTGATGAAGGCTTCTAAATCTACATTTGAGGATCCCAAAAGTTTGTTCAATTATCACTCTTGTTCGGGCATGACTGCGGTTGTATCTCTCCTGTCCTCTTGTATTGGGGCTGGCGAATGGAGTCATTAGATACCGTTCTAGGGGGTACCCACTGTCCCCTGGGAAGAGATGAAACTCGATTTCAAAAAGAACCCTCTTCATAATGGCTTCTAAGACATTTTACCTTTTGGTGTTGCCTAGACAATATAGAGTTTAAAATTATAATAATCATCATTGACTGTGAGCCACACAGTTCTAAGAATGCATAACAAATTTTGAAAAGACGAATACAGAGTTTTTGTATGAACAAGAGAGTATCAGTAACTGCAACTGATAGGAGAATTGTTAAAAATTTTCAGCCACAATCAACATGGTCACTTCTTTTGTAATTAGCCACATAGCCAACCACAAAATGACTTCATATGTTGCCCACCACTTTACTGTTAAGGTACAAAATAAAGTTGGTAAGGACTGACAGCATGGTACAGTTGATAGCCCTGTGCCACCCTGTATCTGTACTGATAAATTAAACATACACAGTACTGTATCTTAAGCAACAATTGGCCACGTTAGAATGTAATATGAAAATAATAATACATACAGTACTTATTATCATCAATATTACCGAAACCCCATTTTTCTCTTACAGTACTGTAGGGGTAGGGGGCTCCAAGGCCACGGAAGGAAAAATGAAATCAGCACACATAGACAGAGAGAAAGAATACAGTAGGTCCTTGATATATACCGTATAACATGAATAAATACTTCCTTCCCCCTCATCGTCTTACACTCAGTCCCTCATTGAAGACCACCAAATGTTTCTCCAGGCCATTGTTATTCATTACCATATGGACTACGTAATCTACAGGGCCTGTGCTAAATGAGAAGTGATTAACAAATTAGCATTATACTGACGATGTACTGTACCAGTGATATGGGTCATGCTCCCACTGACTCCGCTTTCAAACCCTAACATTATATACAGTATACTGTATAGACGGTCTATTGTACCCAGTGATATGGGTCATGCTCCAATTGACTCCCATTTCAAACCCTAGCATTATATAGACCGCCTACTGTACCAAGTGATATGGGTCATGCTCCTATTCACTTCCCTTCTAATTTGCACAGTTCTCATAATAAAGGTGAGGAATCTATGCTAAATTAATTGGTATTTCTGAATAATTCTGAATGAATTTTTCCAACATTTTTTACTTCTTTTTTCATGTCTCTTTCCTGTAATTGTGTTCATTTTTGACATAATTATTGTTGGGAAAGAAGCATTAACCTTAATTGACCTAACCCACTGACCCAACCTAACCTAACCTAACCTCATTCCCTAATGGTTACTACAACACACAGCTTACCAAGTAGATGGGTGTCTCCGAATTCACCTGCATCAAATCGAGCACGCAGATGACTGTTGGCCCAAATGAATGAGTCATGTGTACTCCCAGGATATTTCACAGCGTAGCTTGTGATGATCTGCTCGCTGTTACACACCGCTTGCACATTTATTGAGTGATAACCTTTTCTGTTCACATACAAATGTTCATTCACAGTGGGTGCTTTTATTGGAATATGGGTGCCGTCAATAACACCAATCACACGGGGAAACCCATTCACTCGGAAAAATCCTTGGCAAGTTGTTCTTATTTCCACATTATTTCTAAGCATTTTAGTTTCAACCCTTGCCATGTCACACAACACACGAATCACAGAATTCACAACTCTGCTTACACTAGCCTGGGTCAATCCAGCTGAGTCTCCAATTACACTCTGAAAACTTCCACTCGCTAGGAATCGCAGAGTCACTATGTATCGCAGAGTCACTTGTGTATGTGTAGGAATGGCATGAGATCTTCTAGTGCGGCGAGCGATGTGTGGGTCCAATTCCTGGCACAGCTGTAGAATTTCATGCCGAGGAAATCTGTAATACCTCAACAAGTGTTCGTCACTCACATGTAATGGGTCTAGTGGGTCCCTGTACACTCTTTCACGCCTTAATCGACGCCCAAACACATAAACAGCAGCAAGCTCCATCTCTTGTCAGTCTGTCAGTGTCAACAAGGTGGTGAGTTGAGTGGTGTTTTGGTGGTAGAGCTTTAAACGCGGGTTACATTATCAAGTTTTCGTGTCCTATCTCCATTTAGGGCAGCTTGGTAGCTGCCCTAAATCCAAGCGTCCTATGTCTGCACAAGATGGCTGCCTACAGTGTCTAATTTGTTTTGAGTATGCTGTCCTAAGTGTTTTGAGTATACCAACTTAACTGCACTGGGGAAGTTAGGGCGCCCTGGGAGAGATAGGATGTCCTAAATGCTTCAGGTTTGCACAGCTGACAAGTAACGGCTTTGGGTTTCACCGCTGCATTGGGCTAGCCTATAGCCGATTTTTATTTATTTATTTATTTTTTTCCGGCAGTGCATTATGGTAGGAATAATGTGGTTTTTCTCAGCACTGCATTATGGTTAAGGTGATCTTTATTATTTATTCATTTTTGACTGGTGATTATTATTATTATTATTATTATTATTAGCTGTTATTATTACTACATTTCTGTGTTATTTTATTTGTGCATGTGTATTATGGGCTGGTGTTTTCCAGTTTTCCACCAGTCACAGGCCAGGATTCGGGAGGCCATTCAGAATTAGTGTTGGTTACGGTTAGGATCAAATTCCATAAGCCAAGGCTGGCTTAGGTTAAACAGAGGGAACAATATTGCATGCTTCTGGCCTTGGATTCCTTCTTCCTTGCATGAAAAATAAAAAAATAAAATAAAAACTATCTATCTATCTATTGTCAGATGCCTCAATCCCATAAGGGGTGGCCACAAACAAATCACCTCCATGTTGCCATGTCCCCTGCCATTTCGCTGCCCTGCTCCCAGCTCACACCCCCCTGTCTCATATACCTCTCCACTCCATCCCTCCATCTCATCCTTGGCCTCCCCCTCGCTCTCCCCCCCTCCACCTCATTCACATACACTCTCCTTGTCAGTCTCTCACTCTCCATCTTCTCCACTGTAGGTTAATGTATAAAATGCCATCTAATAATACACTTTTTTTGCATTATATAAAATGGCAACCATCATCCACTCACCTGATGTAGTGCTGCCTACTTCCTTCACCTTTGTCATTCCCTCTCTGTGTCTGTCCTCCCCTCTTTCTATTTCTCACCATCATCCACTCACTTGATGTAATGTAACCTACATCTTCCTTCACCTTTATCATTCATTTTCTGTGCCTGTCCTCCTCTCTTCCTATTTCTCACCATCATCCACTCACTTGATGTAGTGCTGCCTACTTCTTCCTTCACCTTTATCATTCATTTTCTGTGCCTGTCCTCCTCTCTTCCTATTTCTCACCATCATCCACTCACTTGATGTAGTGCTGCCTACTTCTTCCTTAGCCTTTATCATTCTTTTTCTGTGCCTGTCCTCCTCTCTTCCTATTTCTCACCATCATCCACTCACTTGATGTAGTGCTGCCTACTTCTTCCTTAGCCTTTATCATTCTTTTTCTGTGCCTCTCCTCCTCTCTTCCTATTTCTCCCATCTTACCTGTCACTTCTAATTGCTTTTCTTTCCTTTACAGGTGGCTTTACATTGAGTGACAAGCCAAATGGTTTCCTGTAAGCCAAGAAACCATTTACAACGCTGGGTGGTAACCATATCACCAAACCATACGTGCTCCCTACGTGTCAACAAGTGGGTTGGTGGAGGGTTAGTGCCCCTCCCCGTAAAACAACTAACTCAAATGGCCGCCCCTGACCTGATTATGGGGTCTGGTTGTAGGTAGATAGATGGATAGATAGATAGGAAAATAAAGACAAAAGTAAAGGGTTAGGATAGAATTATATTACATTTTGAAAAAAGTAAATAAATGGGTTGGGTAGAATTTTGTTCATTTTCAACATTAAAAAGACAAAAGTGGATTAGGTTAGAAACTGCTTGTTCATTATAAAAAAAAATGGATTGGGATTTTTTTTTCATTTTCAATAATAAAAATAAACAAAAATAAAATGAAATGGGTTAGGATTGATTTTTTTTTCCACTTTCAACATTAAAAACAAGAAAATGGGTTAGGATAAATTTTTTTTTTTTTTCAGCATAAAAATAAATGGCTGAGAACAGGAAGAGGACTTTTTTTTTTTTTTAGAATTAAAAAAAAGAGAATTTTTTGGATTTTCAGCACAAAAAAGGAGGGTTAGATTAGAATTGTTTGCATCTTCAACAAAAAAAAAGGGGGGGGGGTTAAGATAGCCATTTTTTTGCATTTTCATCCTTAATATGTTGATTTTGAGATGGAGGGATGGGGTGGAGAGGTATATGAGAGAGGGGGGTGTGAGTTGGGAACAGGGCAGTGGAATGGCGGGGGAGAGGGCGACTTGGAGGCGATTTGTTTGTGGCCACCCCAAACGGGATTGAGGCGTCTGGCAATAGATAGATAGATAGATAGATTGATTAAAATAGCCTTTTGTTGTCAGTGTTTATATATATTAAGGTAACCTCTTTTTGGAATTACCTTTATATATATTAAACTGTATTTGGTAGCAAGACTCATGGCAGGGGTTGGGGGCCAGCACTGCCACACAATGGCAGGGGTTGGGGGCCAGCACTGCCACACAATGGCAGGGGTTGGGGGCCAGCACTCCCACACAATGGCAGGGGTTGGGGGCCAGCACTCCCACACAATGGCAGGGGTTGGGGGCCAGCACTGCCACACAATGGCAGGGGTTGGGGGCCAGCACTGCCACACAATGGCAGGGGTTGGGGGCCAGCACTGCCACACAATGGCAGGGGTTGGGGGCCAGCACTGCCACACAATGGCAGGGGTTGGGGGCCAGCACTGCCACACAATGGCAGGGGTTGGGGGCCAGCACTGCCACACGATGGCTGTGGTTGGGGCCAGCACTCCCACACAATGGCAGGGGTTGGGGGCCAGCACTGCCACACAATGGCAGGGGTTGGGGCCAGCACTGCCACACAATGGCAGGGGTTGGGGGCCAGCACTGCCACACAATGGCAGGGGTTGGGGGCCAGCACTGCCACACAATGGCAGGGGTTGGGGGCCAGCACTCCCACACAATGGCAGGGGTTGGGGGCCAGCACTGCCACACAATGGCAGGGGTTGGGGGCCAGCACTCCCACACAATGGCAGGGGTTGGGGGCCAGCACTCCCACACAATGGCAGGGGTTGGGGGCCAGCACTCCCACACAATGGCAGGGGTTGGGGGCCAGCACTCCCACACAATGGCAGGGGTTGGGGGCCAGCACTGCCACACAATGGCAGGGGTTGGGGGCCAGCACTCCCACACGATGGCAGGGGTTGGGGGCCAGCACTCCCACACAATGGCAGGGGTTGGGGGCCAGCACTGCCACACAATGGCAGGGGTTGGGGGCCAGCACTGCCACACAATGGCAGGGGTTGGGGGCCAGCACTGCCACACAATGGCAGGGGTTGGGGCCAGCACTGCCAAACAATGGCAGGGGTTGGGGGCCAGCACTGCCACACAATGGCAGGGGTTGGGTGCCAGCACTGCCACACAATGGCAGGGGTTGGGGGCCAGCACTGCCACACAATGGCAGGGGTTGGGGGCCAGCACTGCCACACAATGGCAGGGGTTGGGGGCCAGCACTGCCACACAATGGCAGGGGTTGGGGGCCAGCACTGCCACACAATGGCAGGGGTTGGAAGTTTTGGCTGCCATGGATGTCAACAAATTGTGCCTCATTTGCCATACACCAGATGGTGATGTGATGGATGTGAGAGAATTACTGTGCTGTACTCTGACATGGTCTGGCCCTGTGGACACAATGGAGAATGAGAGACTGACTAGGAGAGTGGATGTGAGGAGGTGGAGGGAAGGATAAGTGGGAGACCAAGAATAAGGTGGAGGGATGGACTAGGGAGGATGGAGAGTGAGAGACTGACTAGGAGAGTTTATGTCAGTGAGGAGGTGGAGGAAGGGAAAAGGGGAAGACCAAGAATGAGATGGAGGTATGGGATGGGGAGGATGAAGAGTGAGAGATTGACTAGGAGAGTGTATATAAACGAGGAAGTGGAGGGAAGGATAAGTGGCAGACCAAGAATAAGGTGGAGGGATGGGATAGGGAGGATGGAGAGTGAGAGACTGACTAGGAGAGTGTATGTGAGGAGGTGGAAGGAAGGATAAGTGGGAGACCAAGAATAAGGTGGAGGGATGGGATAGGGAGGATGGAGAGTGAGAGACTGACTAGGAGAGTGGATGTGAGTGAAGATGTGGAGGGGAAGAAAAAAACAAAAAACAAGGATAAGATGAAGGGCTGGGCTGGGGAGGTATTGAGGAAGATCCTGGTGAGCTGGTGAAAGGGCTGGCTAATAGCAGAGCACAGGCTGACATGGAGGTGATTTGTTTGTGGCCACCCCTTGTGAGATTAAGGCAGGTAGCCACAGATAGACAAATAAATAGACAGACAGGTGTATTATGTAGTGTAATATATGTGTTTTTTTCAGGCTGGTGATGGTGGGTGAAGTTGTTGCTGCCACATGGGGGGAGGGCAGCCTGATGGTGTACACGACCCGGGATTAACGTGGCTGCAAGGTCAGGGTTTGGACCATAAGGTTTTAGGACAAGTTGCTTTTCAAATTCCATAAGTCAAGGCTGGGGAGAGAGGGTGGAGGGGAGAGAGGGTGGAGGGAAGAGAGGGTGGAGGGGAGAGAGGCTGGAGGGGAGAGAGGGAGGCAGAGGATGAGATGGAGGGATGGAGCAGAGAGGTACAGGAGAGAGGGAGATGTGAGCTGGGGAGAGCAATGAAATGGCAGGGGACAGGGTGACATGGAGGCTATTTGTCTGTGGGCAGCCCTCATAAGATTAAGGGCTATAGATATATAGAGAGATAGATACTGTAGATTAATGTATAAAATGCCTTCTTTTTATCTATCTAGTGCCAGTTGCCTCACTCCCATAAGGGGTAGCCACAAACAAATCGCCTCCATGTTGCCCTGTCCCCTGCCATTTCACTGCCCTCCCCTAAACATACACCCCCTTCTCTCATATACCTCTCCCCTCCCTCTCATCCTTGGTCTCCCCCTCCCTCTCATTCGCTCTGCATCACTCACATACACTCTCCTAGTCAGTCTCTCACTTTTCATCCTCTCCACTCCATCCCACCATCTCATCCTTGGTCTCCCCCTCCCTCTCATTTGCTCTGCCTCACTCACACACACTCTCCTAGTCAGTCTCTCACTCTTGTCCACTCCATCCCTCCATCTGGTTTTGGTTAATTAAATGGTTAGATTTTTTTTTTTTTGGGGGGGGGAGGTGGAAGAGGAGAAGCACGAAAATGAGTCATGTGTGTAAAGGTAATTTAAAAAAATGTTGCTGTATCCAAAAAATTTATGTTTAGTCCAAAAGTGTGTGTGTGTGTGTGTGTGTGTGTGTTACCAGTATATAGTCTGATGTATATATCAATCAATCAATCAATCATTTCCTGTGGCACCCTCGGGGATGCATAGGGCCTCGATGAACTCACACCACCACATCCTATCTTGTGCTAACTCCTCAAGATCTCCCCAACACTCATCTCCAGCTTCCCGTCTCATTGTCCTCACCCACGTCTCTTTTGGCCTTCCTCTACCTCTCCTACCAGGTGCCACCCACCCTGGTGTACCTCGTACTATTCCCTGTCTCCTATACACATGTCCTAGCCACTTCCATCGTGAGAATCTAACATATTCATCGATCGGCTGCACTCCCGTTATTTCTCTAATTCTACTATTTGGTATCCTTTCCCACCACTTAACTCCTAATATTCTTCTAAGTGCTTTATTTTCAAACACCAAGAATTTATTTTCCATTGTCACTGTGCTGTACCAAGACTCGTGTCCATAAATTAAGATACTCCTAACCATTACCTTATAAAGTTTGATTTTTGTATGCACAGAGAAATTGTTATTATTCCAAATATTTTTAAGCATTCCCATTGCCTGATTAGCCTTCTTTAACCTTTCCTCGAATTCAAAGTTCAAAGAACCATCCTTGGCTAAATAAGTACCTAAATATTTAAACCTATCAACTTGCTTTACAACCATACCTCCAATTACACATTCCTGCGCATTTTCCATATTCATATTGATTATTTCAGTTTTTCCACAATTAATAACCAAACCCACCTTGCGACCTTCACTCACCAAACAGTCCAACACTCTCTGCATCTCTTCTGGCCCATCACAAATCAAAACTATATCATCTGCATAATCTAAATCCAAAAGTTTCCTGTTCTCTCCCCAAAGTATACCTGCACCGGTTTCTGTTCCAACACGTTTCATAATGTAATCAATGACCAATATAAATAGTAAAGGCGATAGAACACCACCTTGAATTACTCCGGACTTGACTTCAAACGAATCACTCAGACAACCATCAACCATCACTTTACAAAATGTGTCCTCATGCATGTTCATAATGACCCTCACAAACTCCTCTGGTATTCCATAATGTCTCATGATCTTCCCCATAGACTCTCTCGAAACACTATCAAAAGCCTTTTCAAAATCAACAAAACAAAGACTTAACGGTACTCTCATTTCATTAACTTGCTGCATCAAATGCCTAACTATAAAGATCTGATCATTGCAACCACGTCCCTTTCTAAAACCAGCCTGTTCATCCCTCAGAATACCCTCAACCACCGGCTCCAACCTATTTAACAACACTCTACTGAAAACTTTCAAAGCTATCGGTGACAAAGAGATTCCCCTCCAATTACCACATTCACTCAGGTCTCCCTTCTTCGGAACTTTAACAATTACACCATTCTTCCAAACTGATGGTAGTAACCCCGTCACCCATATCTTATTGAATAGCTTGGTCAAGATCATTATTAATCTATCCCCCTCCACTTTAAACATTTCCGGAAATAAACCATCCTACCTGGTGCCTTATTATTCTTTAACTGTTTTACTGCTTTCTCCACTTCTGCAAGCCTCAACTCTCCTGTTTCTATATTTAAATCTTCCTGAGCAGACGGTATATCCTCTTCTGGTGGTATTGGTCTATTAAGAACTGTCTCAAAATGCTCTTTCCATCTATTTTTAATATCTCCATCTTTGGTCAATAAATTTCCTTCCCTGTCCCTAATTGGTATTTCCTTGCGTTTACCTGCATTACCACTCAGTTCTTTAATCGATTCATATGCTATTCTTTGACTCTGTCCATCATTTTTGTTTATTAGGATTTCAGTCTCTGCAACCTTTTCATCCACACATCTTCTTTTATCTCTCCTAGCTAACCTTCTTACTTCTGAATTCAAACTCCAGTACGCAGCTCTTGCTAATTCAATCTCTCGTTCATCAACGCATTGCATCTTACTCCTCAATTTAGCCTCACCTCTCTTTTTTATCATATCCCACGTTTCCTCTGATATCCATTTCTTTCTCCTGAATCTACGTCTCCTTCCAATCGTACATTCAGCAGTCTCATGCAAAACTTTGTTCACATCCTCCCACATCTCATCTACACTTCTCTCCCCCTCTTCCGACGTTTCCAACACCAAAAACCTATTTCTGCATTCTAATCTGAATTCCTCCTTTTCTTCTCCTTCCCTTCTAAGCTTAACAATATCGTATCTACCAACACCAGATTTTTCCTTCTTCTGATTTTTAAGTTTAAACCGTACTTTTGCAATGCTGAGTTGATGGTCACTACCAATATCCGCTCCCCGTTTAACATGAACATCTAGCAGAGAACTTCTATGCCTCCTACTGATAGCGATGTGATCAATCTGATTTTTATATTTTCCACACGGCGACACCCAAGTTGTCTTGTGTATATTGCAATGCTGAAAGAGTGTGCCCCCGATGACTAAGTCATTTGCTAGACAGAAGCTTCCAAACCTCACTCCGTTTTCACTCATCCTACTACCAACTCCCATCTTACCCATACATGCCTCAAATCCCTCATTTGAACAGCCCATTACTGCATTAAAGTCTCCAACGCAGACCAAAACATCATGTCTAGGTACCCTTCCTACTCCTTCTTGCAACTTTTCATAAAATGTGTCTTTCCTTTCATCGAGTGCATCATTAGTAGGTGCATAACACACAAACAGACTGATGTTGCCATGATTTGATTTAAACCGTGCGTATAGCAATCGCTCATCTATAGGATCCCACTCACATAAAGCCTTATTTGCTTTACAACCCAGCAACAATCCTACTCCCTGATAATGCATTCCGTCCTGTCGACCAGATATCAATAAACGTATACCATCCTCCAAATCCAACTTATCGACTCCAGTTAATCTAGTTTCTGTCAGAGCACAAATATCAAGTCCGTAATTTTGAAAAACCTTCACTAACTCATCGATTTTACCCTCATGATTTAGCGTTCTCACATTCCAGTTACCAATTTTAATTGTATTTTTTGCATTGACAAAGGAATTAGATTGTAATTGAGGCAACCGTGAGATTCTTAGCACCCCCTGCCCATTTAAGGGCTGCACGGGACTGGGGGCCATTATTGTTCTTTCAGAGTCCATGTATTTATATATATATGTGTGTGTGTGTGTGTGTGTTACCAGTATATAGTCTGATGTATATATGGATGTATTTATATGTGTGTGTGTGTGTGTGTGTGTGTTACCAGTATATAGTCTGATGTATATATGGATGTATTTATATATGTGTGTGTGTGTGTGTGTGTGTGTGTGTGTGTGTATTACCAGTATATAGTCTGATGTATATATGGATGTATTTATATATATATGTGTGTGTGTGTTGTAGTGATGCATATTTACCACAGTATATGCATGGAGAGTGAGAGACTAACAAGGAGTGCATGTGAGTGAGGTGGAGGGTGGGAGAGGGAGACCAAGGATGAGATGGAGGGATGGAGTGGAGAGGTATACGAGAGAGGGGGGGGGGTGAAGTTGAGGGGATGGAGTGAGAGACTAACTAGGAGTAAGTAGATATAGATACATAGATAGATATTTAGACAGATAGATAAATAGATAGATGGATGATTCTATTGGTCATCATCATCATCAGGACCTCCTTTCCCAAACTGGATAGATAAATAAATAAGGAGATAGATAGATAGATGGGTCAAGAGGTACATGAGTAGATAGATGGATAGACAAGTAGATAGATGGGCCTTTAGCTCCTTCTTCCTCACATAAAAAAGTAGATAGATAAATAGATAGATAGCTGGGTAAATAGGAGGGTGAGTAGAGAAATGGCTAGATAGATATGTAGATAGATAGCTAGATAGATAGATAGACAGACATTGATATATTTATTCATTTAGATAGATAGATAAATAGATAGATAGCTGGGTAAATAGGATGGTAAATAGATAAATGGCTAGATAGATGGATAGCTAGATAGATAGCTAAATAGATAGACAGACAAACACTGATATATTTATTCGTGTGTGGAAACAGCTCCTGAAATATTAAACATTTACCCTCTATAAGTTCTCTTATAGTGGTAGGTGGTGGCCACCATCATCCACTCACTTGATGTAGTGCTGCCAACTTCTTCCTTAGCCTTTATCATTCTTTTTCTGTGCCTGCCCTCCTCTCTTCCTATTTCTCACCATCATCCACTCACTTGATGTAGTGCTGCCAACTTCTTCCTTAGCCTTTATCATTCTTTTTCTGTGCCTGCCCTCCTCTCTTCCTATTTCTCACCATCATCCACTCACTTGATGTAGTGCTGCCAACTTCTTCCTTAGCCTTTATCATTCTTTTTCTGTACCTGCCCTCCTCTCTTCCTATTTCTCACCATCATCCACTCACTTGATGTAGTGCTGCCTACTTCTTCCTTAGCCTTTATCATTCTTTTTCTGTGCCTGCCCTCCTCTCTTCCTATTTCTCACCATCATCCACTCACTTGATGTAGTGCTGCCTACTTCTTTCTTAGCCTTTATCATTCTTTTTCTGTGCCTGCCCTCCTCTCTTCCTATTTCTCACCATCATCCACTCACTTGATGTAGTGCTGCCTACTTCTTCCTTAGCCTTTATCATTCTTTTTCTGTGCCTGCCCTCCTCTCTTCCTATTTCTCACCATCATCCACTCACTTGATGTAGTGCTGCCTACTTCTTCCTTAGCCTTTATCATTCTTTTTCTGTGCCTGCCCTCCTCTCTTCCTATTTCTCACCATCATCCACTCACTTGATGTAGTGCTGCCTACTTCTTCCTTAGCCTTTATCATTCTTTTTCTGTGCCTGCCCTCCTCTCTTCCTATTTCTCCCATCTTTCCTGTCACTTCTTATTGCTTTTCTTTCCTTTACAGGTGGCTTTACATTGAGTGACAAGCCAGATGGTTTCCTGTAAGCCAAGAAACCATTTACAACGCTGGGTGGTAACCATATAACCAAACCATACGTGCTTCCTACGTGTCAACAAGTGGGTTGGTGGAGGGTTAGTGCCCCTCCCTGTAAAACAACTAACTCACAGTCAAATGGCCACCCTTTACGGGATTATGGCGTCTGGCAATAGATAGATAGACAGGTTACTAGTCAAATCAACCCTGCAATCTGATCACTAACAATTATAATCCAATTTTTATTTGTTCTTTCATCTGAGGGAACTGGCCAATCCCATAGCTGGAATACTGTACTTAGTTGAGGTAGGAATGAGTCTCCTTGGTTACTAGTCAAATCAACCCTCCAATCAGACTACACTTGGCCATCAACTGAGCTGAAAGGGGTTACGGATCTTTGTTATGAAGTAGGAATGAGTCTCCTTGGTTACTAGTCAAATCAACACTCCAGTCTGATCACTAACAAATATAATCCTATTTTCATTATTTATATTTTATGATGATGGTGGTGGTGATGATAATGATGATGATGACAGTGGCAGTGATGATGATGATGACAGTGGCAGTGACGATGATGATGATGATGATAATGATAATGATGATGATGATGAAGGGTATTTCAGAGCAAAATATTAATACTGCATTTTGCTTTCCAGGACTGTGTGGTGATGATGATGATGATGACGATGATGATGATGATGATGAAGGGCATTTCAGAGCAAAATATTAATACTGCATTTTGCTTTCCAGGACTGTGTGGTGATGATGATGATAATGATAATGATGATGATGATGAAGGGCATTTCAGAGCAAAATATTAATACTGCATTTTGCTTTCCAGGACTGTGTGGTGATGATGATGATGATGATGATGATGAAGGGTATTTCAGAGCAAAATATTAATACTGCATTTTGCTTTCCAGGACTGTGTGATGATGATGATGATGATAATGAAGACAACGACAACAACGATGATGAAGAAACAATCGGGTCCAGCCAATAGCTACCATCCACTCAGATAGTGGAGCTGGTGGTGTAGACAAGATTAGCAACAACAACAACTATATACACCACCGACGGAGAGAGAACATTTAGAGGCATGACTAAGGATGAGATGGAGGGTGAGAGACTAACTAGGAGAGTGTGTGTGAGTAAGGTGGAGGTGGGGAGATTGAGGGGGAGACCAAGGATGAGATGGAGGGTGAGAGACTAACTAGGAGAGTGTGTGTGAGTAAGGTGGAGGTGGGGAGACTGAGGGGGAGACCAAGGATGAGATGGAGGGTGAGACTAACTAGGAGAGTGTGTGTGAGTAAGGTGGAGGTGGGGAGAGGGAGGGGGAGACCAAGGATGAGATGGAGGGATGAAGTAGAGAGGATGAAGAGTGAGAGACTGACTAGGAGAGTGTGTGAGTGACACTGAAAGGAAGAGGGGGATGGGGTGACCAAGGATGAGGTGAAAGGCTAGAGTGAAGAGATATGTGAGAGGGGGGATGAGAGACTAACTAGGAGAGAGTGTGTGAGTGAGGTGGAGGGGGGTAGACCAAGGTGAGGTAGAATGATAGAGTGGAGGGATATATGAGGGGGGGTAGTGTGAGTTAGAGGGATGCCAGCCAAATGGTGAGGGACAGGGGGACGTGGAGGTGATTTGTTTGTGGCCACCCCTTACAGGATTAAGGCATCTGGCTATAGATAGATAGATACTTTGGATTTAGAATAGTGTTGTTGTTGTGGGCCTAGTGTAGCCTTAAAGCCCACTGCCAAAGACAAATTGGACTAGTAACCAAGGAGACTCATTGCTGCCTCATAACTCACTGACTGGAGGGTAAATTGGACTAGTAACCAAGGAGACTCATTGCTGCCTCATAACTCACTGACTGGAGGGTAAATTGGACTAGTAACCAAGGAGACTCATTGCTGCCTCATAACTCACTGACTGGAGGGTAAATTGGACTAGTAACCAAGGAGTTTCAGTCCCAGTTCATCTCTTCTAATGGAAATAACATAAAAGTGAAGTTCATAGCAGACAAAAGTGATAGGGATGTTTATGTCAGGATTCCAGGGGCTGGATTGGTGAGTGAGTGAGGGTGTGGCCCATTCACTTGACTGCACTTTGGCCTGGCTTTTTTTTTCAACTCCTAAGATGGGAAAAGTGGTGTGGATTGATGGTGATGAGGCTTACAGTGACAGTGATAGTGATGATGATGATGATTGTGGTGATGACAGTGGCAGTGATGATGATGATGATGAGGCTTACAGTGACAGTGGTAGTGATGATGATGGTGATGATGACAGTGGCAGTGATGATGATGATGACAGTGGCAGTGATGATGATGATGATGATGACAGTGATGATGATGATGATAGTGGCAGTAATGATGATGATGGTGATGATGACAGTGGCAGTAATGATGATGATGGTGATGACAGTGGCAGTGATGATGATGATGACAGTGGCAGTGATGATGATGATGATGATGATGACAGTGGCAGTGATGATGATGATGATGACAGTGGCAGTGATGATGATGATGATGACAGTGGCAGTGATGATGATGATGATGATGACAGTGGCAGTGATGATGATGATGATGATGACAGTGGCAGTGATGATGATGATGATGACAGTGGCAGTGATGATGATGATGATGATGATGATGGTGATGACAGTGGCAGTGATGATGATGATGGTGATGACAGTGGCAGTGATGATGATGATGATGATGACAGTGGCAGTGATGATGATGATGACAGTGGCAGTGATGATGATGATGATGACAGTGGCAGTGATGATGATGATGATGATGGTGATGACTGGCAGTGATGATGATGATGATGATGACAGTGGCAGTGATGTATGCCAATCGAGCTTTTATATCTGGTTTTCTAAGAAATAAATTTAATTTACGTGCTTAGCTACTTAGCTATGCAACTAAGAAGATTAGGGTAGAGCTTTTTCTTCCATGATGATGATGATGATGACAGTGGCAGTGATGATGATGATGGTGATGACAGTGGCAGTGATGATGATGATGGTGATGATGATGACAGTGGCAGTGATGATGATGATGATGATGGTGATGACAGTGGCAGTGATGATGATGATGGTGATGACAGTGGCAGTGATGATGATGATGGTGATGATGATGACAGTGGCAGTGATGATGATGATGGTGATGACAGTGGCAGTGATGATGATGATGGTGATGATGATGACAGTGGCAGTGATGATGATGATGATGGTGATGACAGTGGCAGTGATGATGATGATGGTGATGATGATGACAGTGGCAGTGATGATGATGATGGTGATGATGACAGTGGCAGTGATGATGATGATGATGATGACAGTGGCAGTGATGATGATGATGGTGATGACAGTGGCAGTGATGATGATGATGGTGATGATGATGACAGTGGCAGTGATGATGATGATGACAGTGGCAGTGATGATGATGATGACAGTGGCAGTGATGATGATGATGGTGATGACAGTGGCAGTGATGATGATGATGATGACAGTGGCAGTGATGATGATGATGATGACAGTGGCAGTGATGATGATGATGATGATGATGGTGATGACAGTGGCAGTGATGATGATGATGGTGATGACAGTGGTAGTGATGATGATGGTGATGACAGTGGCAGTGATGATGATGATGGTGATGACAGTGGCAGTGATGATGATGATGGTGATGACAGTGGTAGTGATGATGGTGATGACAGTGGCAGTGATGATGATGATGGTGATGACAGTGGTAGTGATGATGATGATGATGAAGCTTACAGTGACAGTGGTAGTGATGATGATGATGATTGTGGTGATGACAGTGGCAGTGATGATGATGATGATGGTGATGACAGTGGTAGTGATGATGATGATGAGGAGGCTTACAGTGATAGTGGTAGTGATGATGATAATTGTGGTGATGACAGTGGCAGTGATGATGATGATGATGACAGTGGCAGTGATGATGATGATGACAGTGGCAGTGATGATGATGATGGTGATGACAGTGGCAGTGATGATGGTGATGACAAGTGGCAGTGATGATGATGATGACAGTGGCAGTGATGATGATGATGGTGATGACAGTGGCAGTGATGATGATGATGGTGATGACAGTGGCAGTGATGATGATGATGATGATGAAGCTTACAGTGACAGTGGTAGTGATGATGATGATGATGATGACAGTGGCAGTGATGATGATGATGAAACTTACAGTGACAGTGGTAGTGATGATGATGATGAAACTTACAGTGACAGTGGTAGTGATGATGATGATGATGAAACTTACAGTGACAGTGGTAGTGATGATGATGATGAAACTTAGTGACAGTGGTAGTGATGATGATGACAGTGGTGATGACAGTGGCAGAGATGATGATGATGGTGATGATGATGACAGTGGCAGTGATGATGATGATGATGATGATGATGACAGTGGCAGTGATGATGATGATGATGACAGTGGCAGTGATGATGATGATGATGATGATGACAGTGGCAGTGATGATGATGATGACAGTGGCAGTGATGATGATGATGATGATGATGACAGTGGCAGTGATGATGATGATGATGATGAGTGGCAGTGATGATGATGATGATGATGATGACAGTGGCAGTGATGATGATGATGATGATGATGACAGTGGCAGTGATGATGATGATGATGATGATGACAGTGGCAGTGATGATGATGATGGTGATGATGATGACAGTGGCAGTGATGATGATGATGATGACAGTGGCAGTGATGATGATGATGGTGATGATGATGACAGTGGCAGTGATGATGATGATGATGATGACTGGCAGTGATGATGATGATGATGGTGATGACAGTGGCAGTGATGATGATGATGGTGATGATGATGACAGTGGCAGTGATGATGATGATGATGACAGTGGCAGTGATGATGATGATGATGACAGTGGCAGTGATGATGATGATGATGATGACAGTGGCAGTGATGATGATGATGACAGTGGCAGTGATGATGATGATGATGATGACAGTGGCAGTGATGATGATGATGACAGTGGCAGTGATGATGATGATGATGATGATGACAGTGGCAGTGATGATGATGATGATGACAGTGGCAGTGATGATGATGATGGTGATGATGATGACAGTGGCAGTGATGATGATGATGATGACAGTCGCAGTGATGATGATGATGGTGATGATGATGACAGTGGCAGTGATGATGATGATGATGATGACTGGCAGTGATGATGATGATGATGATGATGATGATGGTGATGACAGTGGCAGTGATGATGATGATGGTGATCATGATGACAGTGGCAGTGATGATGATGATGATGACAGTGGCAGTGATGATGATGATGATGATGATGATGACAGTGGCAGTGATGATGATGATGGTGATGACAGTGGCAGTGATGATGATGATGATGATGACAGTGGCAGTGATGATGATGATGGTGATGATGATGACAGTGGCAGTGATGATGGTGATGATGATGACAGTGGCAGTGATGATGATGATGATGACAGTGGCAGTGATGATGACAGTGGCAGTGATGATGATGATGGTGATGATGATGACAGTGGCAGTGATGATGATGATGGTGATGATGATGACAGTGGCAGTGATGATAATGATGATGACAGTGGCAGTAATGATGATGATGGTGATGGTGATTACAATGACAGTGGCAGTGATGATGATGATGATGATGACAGTGGCAGTGATGATAATGATGATGGTGATGGTGATTACAATGACAGTGGCAGTGATAATGATGATGGTGATGGTGATTACAGTGACAGTGGCAGTGATAATGATGATGGTGATGGTGATTACAGTGACAGTGGCAGTGATGATGATGATGATGATGATGATGATGATGATGATGACGATGAAGAAACAGCCGTATCCAAGAGACATGTACCATCCACTCAGATAGTGGAGTGGGTCACAGTGGCCAGATCAGCAATAATAACAAGTACACCACAGACAGAGACATGTACCATCCACTCAGATAGTGGAGTGGGTCACAATGGCCAGATCAGCAATAATAACAAGTACACCACAAACAGAGACATGTACCATCCACTCAGATAGTGGAGTGGGTCACAGTGGCCAGATCAGCAATAATAACAAGTACACCACAGACAGAGACATGTACCATCCACTCAGATAGTGGAGTGGGTCACAGTGGCCAGATCAGCAATAATAACAAGTACACCACAGACAGAGACATGTACCATCCACTCAGATAGTGGAGTCAATCAGCAATAATAACAAGTACACCACAGACAGAGACATGTACCATCCACTCAGATAGTGGAGTGGGTCACAGTGGCCAGATCAGCAATAATAACAAGTACACCACAGACAGAGACATGTACCATCCACTCAGATAGTGGAGTGGGTCACAGTGGCCAGATCAGCAATAATAACAAGTACACCACAGACAGAGACATGTACCATCCACTCAGATAGTGGAGTGGGTCACAGTGGCCAGATCAGCAATAATAACAAGTACACCACAGACAGACACATGTACCATCCACTCAGATAGTGGAGTGGGTCACAGTGGCCAGATCAGCAATAATAACAAGTACACCACAGACAGAGACATGTACCATCCACTCAGATAGTGGAGTGGGTCACAGTGGCCAGATCAGCAATAATAACAAGTACACCACAGACAGAGACATGTACCATCCACTCAGATAGTGGAGTGGGTCACAGTGGCCAGATCAGCAATAATAACAAGTACACCACAGACAGAGACATGTACCATCCACTCAGATAGTGGAGTGGGTCACAGTGGCCAGATCAGCAATAATAACAAGTACACCACAGACAGAGACATGTACCATCCACTCAGATAGTGGAGTGGGTCACAGTGGCCAGATCAGCAATAATAACAAGTACACCACAGACAGAGACATGTACCATCCACTCAGATAGTGGAGTGGGTCACAGTGGCCAGATCAGCAATAATAACAAGTACACCACAGACAGAGACATGTACCATCCACTCAGATAGTGGAGTGGGTCACAGTGGCCAGATCAGCAATAATAACAAGTACACCACAGACAGAGACATGTACCATCCACTCAGATAGTGGAGTGGGTCACAGTGGCCAGAGCAGCAATAATAACAAGTACTGTACACCACAGACAGAGACATGTACCATCCACTCAGATAGTGGAGTGGGTCACAGTGGCCAGATCAGCAATAATAACAAGTACACCACAGACAGAGACATGTACCATCCACTCAGATAGTGGAGTGGGTCACAGTGGCCAGATCAGCAATAATAACAAGTACACCACAGACAGAGACATGTACCATCCACTCAGATAGTGGAGTGGGTCACAGTGGCCAGATCAGCAATAATAACAAGTACACCACAGACAGAGACATGTACCATCCACTCAGATAGTGGAGTGGGTCACAGTGGCCAGATCAGCAATAATAACAAGTACTGTACACCACAGACAGAGACATGTACCATCCACTCAGATAGTGGAGTGGGTCACAGTGGCCAGATCAGCAATAATAACAAGTACACCACAGACAGAGACATGTACCATCCACTCAGATAGTGGAGTGGGTCACAGTGGCCAGATCAGCAATAATAACAAGTACACCACAGACAGAGACATGTACCATCCACTCAGATAGTGGAGTGGGTCACAGTGGCCAGATCAGCAATAATAACAAGTACACCACAGACAGAGACATGTACCATCCACTCAGATAGTGGAGTGGGTCACAGTGGCCAGATCAGCAATAATAACAAGTACACCACAGACAGAGACATGTACCATCCACTCAGATAGTGGAGTGGGTCACAGTGGCCAGATCAGCAATAATAACAAGTACACCACAGACAGAGACATGTACCATCCACTCAGATAGTGGAGTGGGTCACAGTGGCCAGATCAGCAATAATAACAAGTACACCACAGACAGAGACATGTACCATCCACTCAGATAGTGGAGTGGGTCACAGTGGCCAGATCAGCAATAATAACAAGTACACCACAGACAGAGACATGTACCATCCACTCAGATAGTGGAGTGGGTCACAGTGGCCAGATCAGCAATAATAACAAGTACACCACAGACAGAGACATGTACCATCCACTCAGATAGTGGAGTGGGTCACAGTGGCCAGATCAGCAATAATAACAAGTACACCACAGACAGAGACATGTACCATCCACTCAGATAGTGGAGTGGGTCACAGTGGCCAGATCAGCAATAATAACAAGTACACCACAGACAGAGACATGTACCATCCACTCAGATAGTGGAGTGGGTCACAGTGGCCAGATCAGCAATAATAACAAGTACACCACAGACAGAGACATGTACCATCCACTCAGATAGTGGAGTGGGTCACAGTGGCCAGATCAGCAATAATAACAAGTACACCACAGACAGAGACATGTACCATCCACTCAGATAGTGGAGTGGGTCACAGTGGCCAGATCAGCAATAATAACAAGTACACCACAGACAGAGACATGTACCATCCACTCAGATAGTGGAGTGGGTCACAGTGGCCAGATCAGCAATAATAACAAGTACACCACAGACAGAGACATGTACCATCCACTCAGATAGTGGAGTGGGTCACAGTGGCCAGATCAGCAATAATAACAAGTACACCACAGACAGAGACATGTACCATCCACTCAGATAGTGGAGTGGGTCACAGTGGCCAGATCAGCAATAATAACAAGTACACCACAGACAGAGACATGTACCATCCACTCAGATAGTGGAGTGGGTCACAGTGGCCAGATCAGCAATAATAACAAGTACTGTACACCACAGACAGAGACATGTACCATCCACTCAGATAGTGGAGTGGGTCACAGTGGCCAGATCAGCAATAATAACAAGTACACCACAGACAGAGACATGTACCATCCACTCAGATAGTGGAGTGGGTCACAGTGGCCAGATCAGCAATAATAACAAGTACACCACAGACAGAGACATGTACCATCCACTCAGATAGTGGAGTGGGTCACAGTGGCCAGATCAGCAATAATAACAAGTACACCACAGACAGAGACATGTACCATCCACTCAGATAGTGGAGTGGGTCACAGTGGCCAGATCAGCAATAATAACAAGTACACCACAGACAGACATGTACCATCCACTCAGATAGTGGAGTGGGTCACAGTGGCCAGATCAGCAATAATAACAAGTACACCACAGACAGAGACATGTACCATCCACTCAGATAGTGGAGTGGGTCACAGTGGCCAGATCAGCAATAATAACAAGTACACCACAGACAGAGACATGTACCATCCACTCAGATAGTGGAGTGGGTCACAGTGGCCAGATCAGCAATAATAACAAGTACACCACAGACAGAGACATGTACCATCCACTCAGATAGTGGAGTGGGTCACAGTGGCCAGATCAGCAATAATAACAAGTACACCACAGACAGAGACATGTACCATCCACTCAGATAGTGGAGTGGGTCACAGTGGCCAGATCAGCAATAATAACAAGTACACCACAGACAGAGACATGTACCATCCACTCAGATAGTGGAGTGGGTCACAGTGGCCAGATCAGCAATAATAACAAGTACACCACAGACAGAGACATGTACCATCCACTCAGATAGTGGAGTGGGTCACAGTGGCCAGATCAGCAATAATAACAAGTACACCACAGACAGAGACATGTACCATCCACTCAGATAGTGGAGTGGGTCACAGTGGCCAGATCAGCAATAATAACAAGTACACCACAGACAGAGACATGTACCATCCACTCAGATAGTGGAGTGGGTCACAGTGGCCAGATCAGCAATAATAACAAGTACACCACAGACAGAGACATGTACCATCCACTCAGATAGTGGAGTGGGTCACAGTGGCCAGATCAGCAATAATAACAAGTACACCACAGACAGAGACATGTACCATCCACTCAGATAGTGGAGTGGGTCACAGTGGCCAGATCAGCAATAATAACAAGTACACCACAGACAGAGACATGTACCATCCACTCAGATAGTGGAGTGGGTCACAGTGGCCAGATCAGCAATAATAACAAGTACACCACAGACAGAGACATGTACCATCCACTCAGATAGTGGAGTGGGTCACAGTGGCCAGATCAGCAATAATAACAAGTACACCACAGACAGAGACATGTACCATCCACTCAGATAGTGGAGTGGGTCACAGTGGCCAGATCAGCAATAATAACAAGTACACCACAGACAGAGACATGTACCATCCACTCAGATAGTGGAGTGGGTCACAGTGGCCAGATCAGCAATAATAACAAGTACACCACAGACAGAGACATGTACCATCCACTCAGATAGTGGAGTGGGTCACAGTGGCCAGATCAGCAATAATAACAAGTACACCACAGACAGAGACATGTACCATCCACTCAGATAGTGGAGTGGGTCACAGTGGCCAGATCAGCAATAATAACAAGTACACCACAGACAGAGACATGTACCATCCACTCAGATAGTGGAGTGGGTCACAGTGGCCAGATCAGCAATAATAACAAGTACACCACAGACAGAGACATGTACCATCCACTCAGATAGTGGAGTGGGTCACAGTGGCCAGATCAGCAATAATAACAAGTACACCACAGACAGAGACATGTACCATCCACTCAGATAGTGGAGTGGGTCACAGTGGCCAGATCAGCAATAATAACAAGTACACCACAGACAGAGACATGTACCATCCACTCAGATAGTGGAGTGGGTCACAGTGGCCAGATCAGCAATAATAACAAGTACACCACAGACAGAGACATGTACCATCCACTCAGATAGTGGAGTGGGTCACAGTGGCCAGATCAGCAATAATAACAAGTACACCACAGACAGAGACATGTACCATCCACTCAGATAGTGGAGTGGGTCACAGTGGCCAGATCAGCAATAATAACAAGTACACCACAGACAGAGACATGTACCATCCACTCAGATAGTGGAGTGGGTCACAGTGGCCAGATCAGCAATAATAACAAGTACACCACAGACAGAGACATGTACCATCCACTCAGATAGTGGAGTGGGTCACAGTGGCCAGATCAGCAATAATAACAAGTACACCACAGACAGAGACATGTACCATCCACTCAGATAGTGGAGTGGGTCACAGTGGCCAGATCAGCAATAATAACAAGTACACCACAGACAGAGACATGTACCATCCACTCAGATAGTGGAGTGGGTCACAGTGGCCAGATCAGCAATAATAACAAGTACACCACAGACAGAGACATGTACCATCCACTCAGATAGTGGAGTGGGTCACAGTGGCCAGATCAGCAATAATAACAAGTACACCACAGACAGAGACATGTACCATCCACTCAGATAGTGGAGTGGGTCACAGTGGCCAGATCAGCAATAATAACAAGTACACCACAGACAGAGACATGTACCATCCACTCAGATAGTGGAGTGGGTCACAGTGGCCAGATCAGCAATAATAACAAGTACACCACAGACAGAGACATGTACCATCCACTCAGATAGTGGAGTGGGTCACAGTGGCCAGATCAGCAATAATAACAAGTACACCACAGACAGAGACATGTACCATCCACTCAGATAGTGGAGTGGGTCACAGTGGCCAGATCAGCAATAATAACAAGTACACCACAGACAGAGACATGTACCATCCACTCAGATAGTGGAGTGGGTCACAGTGGCCAGATCAGCAATAATAACAAGTACACCACAGACAGAGACATGTACCATCCACTCAGATAGTGGAGTGGGTCACAGTGGCCAGATCAGCAATAATAACAAGTACACCACAGACAGAGACATGTACCATCCACTCAGATAGTGGAGTGGGTCACAGTGGCCAGATCAGCAATAATAACAAGTACTGTACACCACAGACAGAGACATGTACCATCCACTCAGATAGTGGAGTGGGTCACAGTGGCCAGATCAGCAATAATAACAAGTACACCACAGACAGAGACATGTACCATCCACTCAGATAGTGGAGTGGGTCACAGTGGCCAGATCAGCAATAATAACAAGTACACCACAGACAGAGACATGTACCATCCACTCAGATAGTGGAGTGGGTCACAGTGGCCAGATCAGCAATAATAACAAGTACACCACAGACAGAGACATGTACCATCCACTCAGATAGTGGAGTGGGTCACAGTGGCCAGATCAGCAATAATAACAAGTACACCACAGACAGAGACATGTACCATCCACTCAGATAGTGGAGTGGGTCACAGTGGCCAGATCAGCAATAATAACAAGTACACCACAGACAGAGACATGTACCATCCACTCAGATAGTGGAGTGGGTCACAGTGGCCAGATCAGCAATAATAACAAGTACACCACAAACAGAGACATGTACCATCCACTCAGATAGTGGAGTGGGTCACAGTGGCCAGATCAGCAATAATAACAAGTACACCACAGACAGAGACATGTACCATCCACTCAGATAGTGGAGTGGGTCACAGTGGCCAGATCAGCAATAATAACAAGTACACCACAGACAGAGACATGTACCATCCACTCAGATAGTGGAGTGGGTCACAGTGGCCAGATCAGCAATAATAACAAGTACACCACAGACAGAGACATGTACCATCCACTCAGATAGTGGAGTGGGTCACAGTGGCCAGATCAGCAATAATAACAAGTACACCACAGACAGAGACATGTACCATCCACTCAGATATTGGAGTGGGTCACAGTGGCCAGATCAGCAATAATAACAAGTACACCACAGACAGAGACATGTACCATCCACTCAGATAGTGGAGTGGGTCACAGTGGCCAGATCAGCAATAATAACAAGTACACCACAGACAGAGACATGTACCATCCACTCAGATAGTGGAGTGGGTCACAGTGGCCAGATCAGCAATAATAACAAGTACACCACAGACAGACATGTACCATCCACTCAGATAGTGGAGTGGGTCACAGTGGCCAGATCAGCAATAATAACAAGTACACCACAGACAGAGACATGTACCATCCACTCAGATAGTGGAGTGGGTCACAGTGGCCAGATCAGCAATAATAACAAGTACACCACAGACAGAGACATGTACCATCCACTCAGATAGTGGAGTGGGTCACAGTGGCCAGATCAGCAATAATAACAAGTACACCACAGACAGAGACATGTACCATCCACTCAGATAGTGGAGTGGGTCACAGTGGCCAGATCAGCAATAATAACAAGTACACCACAGACAGAGACATGTACCATCCACTCAGATAATGGAGTGGGTCACAGTGGCCAGATCAGCAATAATAAAAAGTACACCACAGACAGAGACATGTACCGTCCACTCAGACAGTGGAGTGGGTCACAGTGGCCAGATCAGCAATAATAACAAGTACACCACAGACAGAGACATGTACCATCCACTCAGATAGTGGAGTGGGTCACAGTGGCCAGATCAGCAATAATAACAAGTACACCACAGACAGAGACATGTACCATCCACTCAGATAGTGGAGTGGGTCACAGTGGCCAGATCAGCAATAATAACAAGTACACCACAGACAGAGACATGTACCATCCACTCAGATAGTGGAGTGGGTCACAGTGGCCAGATCAGCAATAATAACAAGTACACCACAGACAGAGACATGTACCATCCACTCAGATAGTGGAGTGGGTCACAGTGGCCAGATCAGCAATAATAACAAGTACACCACAGACAGAGACATGTACCATCCACTCAGATAGTGGAGTGGGTCACAGTGGCCAGATCAGCAATAATAACAAGTACACCACAGACAGAGACATGTACCATCCACTCAGATAGTGGAGTGGGTCACAGTGGCCAGATCAGCAATAATAACAAGTACACCACAGACAGAGACATGTACCATCCACTCAGATAGTGGAGTGGGTCACAGTGGCCAGATCAGCAATAATAACAAGTACACCACAGACAGACATGTACCATCCACTCAGATAGTGGAGTGGGTCACAGTGGCCAGATCAGCAATAATAACAAGTACACCACAGACAGAGGCACAATTTACAGGTATGACGGAGGATGAGATGGACGGTGAGAGACTGACTGGGAGAGTGTGTGTGAGTAAGGTGGAGGTGGGGAGAGGGAGCAGGACACCAAGGATGGGATGGTGGGATGGAGTGGAGAGGATGGTGAATGAGAGACTAACTAGGAGTGTATGTGAGTGGGGTGGAGGGGGACACCAAGGATGAGATGGAGGGATGGAGTGGAGAGGATGGTGAATGAGAGACTAACTAGGAGTGTATGTTAGTGAGGTGGAGGGGGACACCAAGGATAAGATGGAAGGATCGTGTGGAGAGAACAGAGAATGAGAGACTGACTAGGAGAGTGTATGTGAGTGTGTTAAGGGAAAGACCAACGATAAGGTGGAAGGATCATGTGGAGAGGATGGGGAATGAGAGACTAAGTAGGAGAGAGTATGTGAGTGAGGTGGAGAGGGTGACCAAGGATGAGATGGAGGGATGGAGTGGAGAGGATAGAGAGTGAGAGACTGACTAGGAGAGTGTGAGTGAGTGAGGTGGAGGTGGGGAGAGGGAGGGGAAGACCAAGATGGTGGGATGGAGTGGAGAGGATGGAGAATGAGAGACTGACTAGGAGAGTGTGAGTGAGTGAGGTGGAGGTGGGGAGAGGGAGGGGAAGACCAAGATGGTGGGATGGAGTGGAGAGGATAGAGTGAGAGACTAACTGGGAGAGTGTGTGTGAGTAAGGTGGAGGTGGGGAGAGGGAGGGGAAGACCAAGGATGGGATGGTGGGATGGAGTGGAGAGGATGGAAAATGAGAGACTGACTAGGAGAGTGTGTGTGAGTGAGGTGGAGAGGGAGAATGAAATAATACAAAAAAACAAGATTAAAAAACAAAGAAATCAACAAGAAGGGTGACACACACACCCACACACACACACACACACACACACACACACACACACACACACACACACACACACACACACACACACACACACACACACACACACACACACACACACACACACACACACCCACACACACACACACCCACACACACACACACACACACACACACACACACACACACACACACACACACACACACACACACACACACATTCCAACATCTTATTTATTTTCTTGGCTATATATTGTTAGAATCAGGTATATTTCATAACACTTTCTCACCTGCAATTTATTTTGTCTCCTGCACCTTAACATCTTTTTGTCAGCTATTTATTTATGTTGATTGAAAGTAGATAATACAAAATGGTGCTGGCGCCAGGTATATCTATCTATCTATCTATCTGTCTGCCTATCTATCTATCCATGTACAGAATTACTTTAATTTAACTGCTGTCTGAGTGTTTCAAATTCCTGGGACTTCTGCATCTATCTATCCATCTATCTGTCTATCTATCTGTCTATCTACCTATCTATCTATCCATCTATCTGTCTGCCTATCTATCAATCTATATCTGTCTACCTGTCTATCTATCCATCTATCTGTCTATCTATCTATCTGTCTATCTACCTATCTATCTGTCTGTCTACCTATCTATCTATCCATCTATCTGTCTATCTACCTATCTATCTGTCTGTCTACCTATCTATCTGTCTGTCTACCTATCTATCTGTCTGTCTACCTATCTATCTATCCATTTATGTCTGTCTACCAATCTATCTATCCATCTATCTGTCTATCTATCTATCTATCCATCTATCTGTCTGTCTACCTATCTATCTATCCATCTATCTGTCTGTCTACCAATCTATCTATCCATCTATCTGTCTGTCTACCAATCTATCTATCCATCTATCTGTCTATCTACCTATCTATCTATCCATCTATCTGTCTGTCTACCAATCTATCTATCCATCTATCTGTCTATCTACCAATCTATCTATCCATCTATATGTCTACCTATCTATCTATCCATGTATCTGTCTGTCTATCTATCCATCTAATTATACTTTCATTTATCCATCATTGTTTAAATTCTCATTCCATTGACATCTATCTATCTATCTATGTACCTATTTATCTATCTACCTACCTACCTATCTTTCTGTCTATTGCAACATGCCTTAATCCCAGAGTGGGTGGCCACAAACAAATCAGCTCCACATCACCCTGTGCTAGGCCATCAGACTGCCATCCCTCTAAGTCACACACCATCATCATTCATATATCTCTCCACTCCATCCCTCCATCTCATCCTTGGCCTCCCACTCCACCTCACTCACACTCTTCTAGTTAGTCTCTCATTCTCTATCCCTCCCCTTTCCACCTCACTCACATACTCTCCTAGTCAGTCTCTCATTCTCCAGCCTCTCCATACTTCCACCATCATCATCATCATCATCACTCAAGCCACTGGAATCCTGACTACACCCCACAGGCATACACATACACACGTACACAAACCTACACATACACACACCTACACATACACAAACCTACACATACACAAACCTACACATACACACACCTACACATACATAAACATCCAAACAAACAAACAAACAACAACAATGTGTATACCCATGACCTATCCAATCAAAATATATACATACATACATACATACACATAAATATATACATCATACATACACAAATACATACATACATACATACACATAAATATATACATACATACATACACATACATACATACATGCTTCACACCCAAATAAACAAACATAATATACTATACATCACTAGCCAGTAAAAATACATACATACATACATACATATATATACATACATAGACACACATACATAATATACTGCACATCACTGTCCAATAAAAATACATACATACATACATACATACATACATATATATACATACATACATACACATACATAATATACTGCACATCACTGTCCAATAAAAATACATACATACATATTTAAATACATACATACATACACATACATAATATACTGCACATCACTGTCCAATAAAAATACATACATACATACACACACATACATAACAAACATACACAATATATTATACATCACTGTCCAATAAAAATACATACATACATATATAAATACATACATACATACATACATACACACATACATAACAAACACACAATATATTATACATCACTGTCCAATAAAAATACATACATACATACATACACACATACACATACATAATATACTGCACATCACCAGCCAATAAAAATACATACATACATACATACACACATACACATACATAATATACTGCACATCACTGTCCAATAAAAATACATACATACATACATACACACATACACATACATAATATACTGCACATCACTGTCCAATAAAAATACCTGTGTTCCATACATCCTTCCCATATCACCATATTCAGCATAAACTTCCTTACATACATATATAAATACATACATACACACATACACATACATAATATACTGCACATCACTGTCCAATAAAAATACATACATACATATATAAATACATACATACATACACACATACACACATACATAATATACTGCACATCACTAGCCAATAAAAATACATACATACATATATAAATACATACATACATAAATACATACATACACACATACATACATACATAATATACTGCACATCACCAGCCAATAAATATAAATAAGTTATCAATAATGCTCATATTCACGCCAGGTATGGAAGCTCCCTAACATCTCTTCCTAAGTGATTTATTTTGCTTATTTCAGCTTACTGTGCTATTCTGTGTTCCATACATCCTTCCAATATCACCATATTCAGCATAAACTCCCTTAACACCTTTTCTTGAGTGATTATTTTGCTTATTTCAGCGTACTGTGCTATTCTGTGTTCCATAAATCCTTTCAATATCACCATACTCTGCATAAAAATCCGTAACACCTTTTCCTAAGTGGTTTACTTTATTACACCTTATTGTTCTCTTCTGTGTTCCATAAATCCTTTCAATATCACCATACTCTGCAAAAAGTTCCCTAATGCCTTTTCCTAAGTGATTTATTTTGTTTATTACACCTTACTGTCCTCTTCTGTTCCATACATCCTTCCAATATTACTATACTCTGCATAAAATTCCTTGACACCTTTTCCTAAGTGGTTTATTTTATTACACTTTACTATCCTCTTCTGTGTCATATAAATCCTTCTAATATCACCACACTTGGCATAAATCACACACAAAAGGATACTAACCAGCCATATCCAAAAATAAACAGCTAAGGAGGAGGTGTTAGGGAGCTTCCATACCCAAAAAGAATACCAGCCTATCTGACTAGTAACCAAGGAGACTCATTCCATACCCAAAAAGAATACCATCCTATCTGACTAGTAACCAAGGAGACTCATTCCATATCCAAAAAGAATACCAGCCTATCTGACTAGTAACCAAGGAGACTCATTCCATACCCAAAAAGAATACCAGCCTATCTGACTAGTAACCAAGGAGACTCATTCCATACCCAAAAAGAATACCAGCCTATCTGACTAGTAACCAAGGAGACTCATTCCATACCCAAAAAGAATACCAGCGTATCTGACTAGTAACCAAGGAGACTCATTCCATACCCAAAAAGAATACCAGCCTATCTGACTAGTAACCAAGGAGACTCATTCCATACCCAAAAAGAATACCAGCCTATCTGACTAGTAACCAAGGGCTGCTACGCTGCTCATGGGGCAACGTAGGATTGGATGATGGATGGATGGATGGATGATTATTATCATCATCATCCATCCATCCATCATCCAATTCTATGTTGCCCCATGAGGAGTGTAGGAGCCCAGGGCTAGGCAGTTGGTCCTGACATTTACAATGAGAGTGACCAGCCTCACTCATCCCTGAGTGGCATTACATGAGCAATAAACCCCAACCATCCCTTGGATATAAACCTTCACCGGCTCAATCCAATTGGAGCGCAATAATTACCCACTAAACCACCAGGTGCCAAAATTTGGTTATATGGTTACCACCCAGCATAGTAAATGGTTTCCTGGTGTACAGGAAACCATTTGGCTTGTCACTCAGTGTAGAGTCACCCACAGGCAGAAGGAAGAGGAAAGAATGAAGGAAAGAAAGACAGAAGAGGGAGTGTAAAGTCACCCGTAGGCAGAAGGACAAGGAAAGAATGAAGGAAAGAAAGACAGAAGAGGAAGGAAGGAATGGAGAGAGGAGAGGAAAGGGCAGACACTCGAGGGCAGAACTACATCAAGTGAGTGGATGGTGAGTGCCCCCACCTACCACACAGTTATTATTATTATTATCATTATTATTATTACTGTTATCATTATTAGAGGTAGAGGTAGACCGAGGATGAGGTGGAGGGATGGAGTTGAGAGGTATATGAGGGAGGGGGGGGTGAGTTGGGGAGAGGGCAGTCAAATGGTGGGTGACAGAGCGACTTGGAGGAGTTTTGTCTGTGGCCACCCTTTGCGGGATTAGGGCGTTGGGCTATAGATAGATAGATAGATTATTATTATTACTATTATTATTATTATCATCATCATCATTATCAATATTATTATTATCACCATCATTAATATTATCATCATTATTATTATTATTATTATTATTACTGTTATTATTATTATTATTATTATTAGTTATTATTATTATTATTATTATTATTAGCTCAGTGGCAAAAAAAGACAGTACTATGGCTCTACATCCTTTCCATACTACTTCTTTGTGACTAGCATCATATTCCAGTGTTAATTTATTGTTACAACTCAGCATTCAAGATGGAGAGATGGCAATTTTAGGCCAAGTTAGAGTAAAAAGAGTATAGCACTTCTTTGTGACTAGCATCATATTCCAGTGTTAATTTATTGTTACAACTCAGCATTCAAGATGGAGAGATGGCAATTTTAGGCCAAGTTAGAGTAAAAAGAGTATAGCACTTCTTTGTGACTAGCATCACATTCTAGTGTTAATCTGTTATTACAATTTGGCACTCAAGATGGAGAGATGACAGTTTTACTGAGAGAGAGAGAGAGAGAGAGAGAGAGAGAAATCTACACATCAGTACAAATACACATATACCACTTTCACCTTAACTTGGCCCAGATTTTCGTCCTTTTGCAGCTTATTTCACACAGCTCAGTGGCAGAAAAAGACAATACTATGACTCTATATCCCATCCATAGCACTTCTTCATGACTAGCATCATATTCTAGTATTAATCTATTGTTACATCTAAGTTGTGAAGATGGATATACAGCAGTTCTAGGTCAAGTTACAGTGACAAGAGTATAGTTGTATATATTAATTATAACAGTTCACACATCATCATCATCATCATCACCATCCAGACCTCCTTTCCCACCCTAGGGCAGGGTGAGGAGTAGCAACGTCCAGACAGCCCAAGTTTGTCCAATCCAATGGGCCACACTTCCATTCACTCATCATTCAAGCCCCTGGAATCCTGGCTCTATCTGATACACCATACACAGTTCAATAATTACCATACAGTACTATACATAATAGCAGTAGTAATAATCCACCTACCCACTACTGTACATCATGTGGCATTCGATGTGGAGTTACATGAGGGCAGCACAACATCAGGTGAGTGGATGGTCGTGTCCCCTCCTTTCACAAACGCAGTGAATGATAACACTTGACAATTGTGTGGATGGTAAAGGGAAGAATTACTGTCATATACTGGCATGAAATTGACAGGCAGAACTATCTACCTATCTATCTATTGCCAGATGCCTTAAATCCCATAAAGGGTGGCCACAAACAAATCACCTCCATGTTGCCATGTCCCCTGCCATTTCACTGCCCTCCACCCAGCTCACATCCCTCTCTCATGTACCTCTACACTCCATCCCCCCATCTCATCTTTGGCCTCCCCCTCCCTTCCCCCCTTCCACCTCACTCATATACACTCTCCTTGTTAGTCTCTTGCCTTCCATCCTCTCCACATGGCCAAACCATAGATGTGTCTATTAAATGTACTCTTATGTTAAATGCCTTTCTGGTAAGAGGATGCAGCCACCATCCACTCACACAATGTAGCTACTGCTGTCTTCACGTGACTCAACACTAAGGCTGGCATTTTTTGCTGGTTAAGGAAGCTCCCTAACACCTCTTCCTTAGTGATTTATTTTTGGATATGGATGGTTAATATCATTTTGAATGTTATATATGGAAAGTATGGTGATACTGGAAGGATATTTGTAACACAGAACAGTACAATAAAATAAACAAAATAAATCACTTAGTAAAAGGTGTTAGGGAGCTTTATGCAGAGTATGGTGATACTGGAAGAATTTATGCACCACAGTAGAGGACAGTAAGGTGTAATAAAC